>NW_013628499.1:0-505 GCF_000695525.1 Brassica oleracea var. oleracea
ATACCGAAAAACCGAAAAAACCGAACCGATATCCGGATTGAACACCCATATAGTAGTATAAAACATCCTATTTATTATTCTATTTTCTAAATTGGTAGAATGCAAGTTCTATAACGGTTAGTAAACAAAATCCAGAAATCTTGGTAAAAACGGTTATGAAATATTCTCTAAATCTTTTAAATTTTTTGTTTTCCTTTTTTAATTGTTATTTTTCCTAAATTGTGGTCTTCTTCATCGTTGTCTAACGGTTTTTTTTTTCTTCTTTTCTATTTTTTTCCTTTTTTTTCTTCTTCTCTAATTTTTTCCTATCTAAACTATGGATTCACAAGAAGAGGTTGAATGGTGTGACAAAGAGAAGACCAATGGAAATGATGTGCGATTTTCTTTGGTGGATTTTGTGAAGGAGGGTCAACATTTTATTTCGAAAACGCTTTTGAGGGCAGCATTCGAAATATGTACAATGAAACATAATTTCGACTATAAGCTTGTCAAGTCGGATAAAAAA
>NW_013628500.1:0-504 GCF_000695525.1 Brassica oleracea var. oleracea
TCTAGTAGGGGCCTGTAATCTCCAATTCTGAGCTTTCTATGCATTAGGGGCAGCCCCAGGTAGCGGATAGGTAGAGAACCTAGCTTGAAACCAAGACTAGTTAAGTCATTTGTTTCATCTAGAGTCAAACCACCAGTGAAGAGGTCTGTTTTACTTTGATTCATAGTTAGGCCAGACCACAAAGAGAAGTCGTGAAGGGTTTTTGCAATATTTTCCAGTGACATTTTCTCTCCATCAAAGAAGACCATTATATCATCAGCAAAAGAAAGATGGGTAACCTGAGGCTGAGACGCGCTTGGATGAAGGCCGATGGATCCATTAGAGAAATTCTTTTTCAGCATTTGACAGAATACCTCCATTACAAGAACAAAAAGATAGGGGGAGAGAGGGTCGCCTTGTCTTAAGCCTCTAGTTCCTTTAAAATACCCACAGAGCTCTCCATTGATCGAAACAGAAAACCTCGTGGTGGTGATACAGTGTCGAATAAGGTTGACAAAGCTGACT
>NW_013628501.1:0-504 GCF_000695525.1 Brassica oleracea var. oleracea
GCCCGCCGCCGTGGCCGTGTCACCGAACCTCCAGCTCTGAATCAACAGGACAAGAAACAGAGGAGGAACAAAGCAGTTGCTGTTGCTGTTGGAGTTACGGAGAGGCCGAGGACGAGATTAGCGGCGAGGAAGTTGAAAGAGGAAGATAAGGCAACCAAAGAGGTAGTAGTAGTGGTTGAAGAAGAAGAGAAGATAGTTATGGCGATTGGTAACGATAGTGGCGGCTCTAACAAGGCGGCGGCTGCTCAGGAGGAAGAAGGAAACACTGCTCCTTTCCCTGAAAGGGTAAAGCTTTGTATATGGTTATGGTGCTGGATAATCATATATATGTATTAATTCATATCTTTGGTATAATGTATAATGATTCTGTTTCTTTTATCAGGTCCAAGTTGGAGGATCGCCACTGTATAAGGTTGAGAGGAAGCTGGGGAAGGGTGGTTTTGGACAAGTGTTTGTGGGACGTCGTATTAGTGGTGGTAATGATCGTAGTGCAGGAGCTAGCAT
>NW_013628502.1:0-504 GCF_000695525.1 Brassica oleracea var. oleracea
CCAGCTAACACCTTGCTGTCTTATCCACAAGTGGTCCCAACACTTTAAATAAAGCATTGGCGCCCTTTAGGATCAGAATACACTCTTGGCCTCTTCCCATAATCAGCCACACGAGTTTCTTCTTCCTTGGGGCTCAAGACAGACTTGTTGCAACTTCAGGATATGTACGGATTGTTTGCACTGACCGTACAACATCCTTAAATTGCACAAGTCCTAAAATGTCTCAAATGGCCGAGTTATGCAATATGGGTCGACCCTGATCCGTACTGATCTGTCCTGGTCGCCCTATCTTTGCAGACTCAACCATTTGCTCCCAATCACACTTCTAAGTCCCTCCTGGACTTGGCCCTATCTTTGCACAACCATCTGATCACTTCTGGACACCTTCAAAACCCTCCTGAAGTCTTGACAGACAATCTCTGAAGGTCTTGCCCTATTCTTGCTCAAGACCCATCTCAACCCAACTCCACCTTTGGCTCCATTTCTTTCTTCAAGTTAACACTC
>NW_013628503.1:0-504 GCF_000695525.1 Brassica oleracea var. oleracea
GAAGTAGGAGAGATCACCGAGATCCTTAAGGGAGAAGCGTGATGACAAGTATTTGATGAACTTGGTGACTTCCAGTAGACTGTTACCGGTCACAATGATGTCATCTACATATATTAGGATGTACATGAGCAGACTGCCGGAGCTGAACACAAACAGTGATGCATCAGCCATGGAGTTGACAAATCCAACACTGGTGAGTGCGTCTCGGAGAGCATTATACCATGCTCTAGGAGCTTGTTTTAGGCCGTAGATAGCCTTGCGTAGTCGACAGACATGGTCGGGTTTGTCCTTATCAATGAATCCGGGCGGCTGAGTCATATAGACTTCTTCATCGAGATCCTCTTGGAGGAATGCGTTGTTGACATCTAGCTGCTTGAGAGCCCAGTTCTGTGCTACTGCTAGTCCAATGACCAGACGTATAGAGGCATGTTTAATGACAGGACTGAATGTCTCATGAAAGTCGATTCCCGGTCGTTGGTGAAAGCCCTTTGCGACGAGACGCGA
>NW_013628504.1:0-504 GCF_000695525.1 Brassica oleracea var. oleracea
CAGCCTCTATGCTGGAATGAATAAGGATTAAAACTTTATCTTCTTCATACTGTGTGTGATATTGAGGTTTCTTATACACATATAACATGCTATGACCATTCATGTTTCTCAGCGTCTAAGAGAACACACAACTCAGACATCTATTTTGTCTAGTAACTTTCTCAAATGCATCTCTAACAGAACAGAACTTGATTTTGTCCTTGTAGTTTATAGGAGTTGGATTGCATTATAGTACCATATTTTCAGCTTTGTCGGTGAGCCTAAAACTTCTCAAACCTAACATCAACGCAAAGTATAAATGCTTGGAGGCCTAGTGGCCAAGTATTGATGGTTCAAATGACCATGGGTGTTCATCTCATGATCTGTTGAGCCCCATTGACCAAAACTTAAATAATACGAAGATCTGATGCATATCCCATCACTAGCACCGATAAGCTGGGGAATGCAATAGTAGTTCCTGTTAAGATATACTCTCAATCCCCTTGATTGATACAACATTAACTA
>NW_013628505.1:0-504 GCF_000695525.1 Brassica oleracea var. oleracea
ATATAAAATACAGTTTGAATCACTCCTGGGGTGTACACATCAGATGCCAGCGTAACAATTCAAGTGATGTCCGGCCGACACCTGTCCTATTAAATGAAACGCAGCGTATCAAGTGCATATGCTCCGTTTATGGGCTTAATGACGTTCATTTGCTAAGGCCCTGGAAGAGAGAATTGTTGGTGACCTAATGTCTTCTCCGTAAGTACGGCGGCGATAATGTTCGTTGTCGGTTTCTCTGTAACGCTTCGCGACTTAACTCACATTAAGAGACTTTCAATGCGTCGTTCTGTCTGCGAGATCTGTAATCTCCGTATATATATAGGTTAGTATTCTTTTGCTTTCGATCGCCCTCTCTTCATCTCTTCTATATACTGAGTGTTTCGAGTTATTATGATCCGGCGTGCTGTTAGTATTTTCTGGTAGATTTATCTTGATCATTAGCATTGATATAGGCTGGAAAAGACGATGGTAAGGATTTGCCATGAAGTTTGATTCTGATTTTGT
>NW_013628506.1:0-504 GCF_000695525.1 Brassica oleracea var. oleracea
CTATAAAGGAAGATCAAAATATAAGAAATGTTAATTAGTTTGTAGGAAAAAAATCTTTGTTAGCTTTTACAGGAAGAAAGAGATTTTAGTACCTAATTCTTTACAACTGGTTTGCTTAGCACATGAGTTTCTACCAGTAAAAGCCATTTGTAGTAAAGCTTCCATCCTGCTTAAAACTGAGTGCTTGCGTTCTGCTTCAGTCTTCTTGACATTGTGATCATCATAATTTTCAGTCTCTGAATCAACCTCAGACTCAGAATCAGTATTCTCAGGGGTGATACAGTCAAAGTACTGATCTTCATTCACATAATGAGAGCCTTGATAAACACAAATATGACAAGAAAGATTATATAGTTTAGAAATTTATAATAATATACTATGTAAATAGAATTTATATATTTCTCACCTTCAATAGCAAAACTGTCATCTTCTTCTGATTCTTCTTCTTTGTCCGTCGTTTCACCAGGTGATGGATTTGATCTTCTCATGTTATCATTGACTTTT
>NW_013628507.1:0-504 GCF_000695525.1 Brassica oleracea var. oleracea
GATTTTAAAATGGTTAGTCCACTAATTTAGGTAGTATATAAAGTTTTGCTAAATTAATTTATAAAAAAATTGAACGATCCTCATGCACCATGAAAAAGAGTTTAACATACATTAATACAAATGTAGAATGTGGTTAGAAATTTTAAAACAACACTAAAGATTATAGGCTTCAGTATATAAAGCAATTATCAAAATTCAATATTTTTGTAGGGGTTAACACATAGATTTTGTGAAAATTTCAAAAAATATGACGATATTGTTTTAAAGCAAAGTTGTATCCTGCACTAAGAAACGATGATGTTGAAAGAGGTTTGGAGCCATTGTTGTCTCCGTTTTTCAAGAAAATTAATTTATAAAAAAATATGACGATGATGTTGAAAGAGGTTTGGAGCCATTGTTGTCTCCGTTTTTCAAGAAAATAGCGACTTTATAGTGGTTATTCCATCGATTTAAGGATTATTATGAAGTTACTAAATTAATTGATAAAATATTATAACAATTCCC
>NW_013628508.1:0-504 GCF_000695525.1 Brassica oleracea var. oleracea
AATCACAGTTATACCACCCTTTTTGGCACAACATGCACAGGAGATACTCATTTAGAATCTGAGATTGGGTAGATAACACCAGCATCTAAGAGTTTAAGAATCTATTTCTTTACAACATCCTTCAGGTTAGGATTTAACCTTCTTTGATGCTCGATAGAAGTCATTGATTTATCCTCAAGATGTATCCTATGCATACACAAAGAGGGTGATATTCCCTTGATGTCATCAAGTGAGTAACCTATTGCTTTTCTAAATCTTTTAAGTGTTTTCAAAAGTTCAGATAGCTCAGTTTCAATAAGTTCACTACTCACAATGACTGGATAAGTTCCATTAGGACCAAGAAATGCATACCTTACACCATTGGGGAGAGGTTTAAGCTCCACCTTAGGCTCCTTAAGCTTGCTCCAGTCGTGTTGCTGGGTGTCCCCTTGTTGAATGACCGAGGCTTCTAGATGGGCAATTTGAGGCAGCTCCTCATACTGATCCTTACTACCAAATCCTCTG
>NW_013628509.1:0-504 GCF_000695525.1 Brassica oleracea var. oleracea
AAAAATTTTACAATAATATACTCAATTTTGGTATAAAAATAATAGTTTTTATTTTTAAATTTAACATAAAAAGCATTTTTTTATGGTATTTGATGTATATAATAACGGCTGGAAAAAACTCCGGATTCGACAACCCAAACCGTATTCGATCTGAAAAAGTAGTACCAATTCTAGACCAAAATATATTAAGCTTCCATCCGGGGTTAAGATCTTGGTATCTAAAGAACCCAAACCGAATCTGGCACAAACCGAAATATTTCGGGTACCCGATCATATCGAAAATAGGTTTATATACCTAAAATTTAATATAAATAGCCAAAATTAACTGTCTAAATTGTTACTTGAAAACTTTATATAAATAGCCAAAATTAACAGTCTAAATAGATAAAATATATTCAAAGCACCAAAATATTTGAAATATTTATTGATTTTCTATCCAAATATTCAAATCAAACCCGTTTATATATTTTGACATATGTTATTCAAAATTTACATGTAATATAT
>NW_013628510.1:0-504 GCF_000695525.1 Brassica oleracea var. oleracea
CGTGGGAACAATGATCAGGAGTATCTAAGGAGAGCTGATCTTGATGCTCTCATTAAGATTTTCAAGGAGAATGGTAACACCTTTGGGTACTCTTTTGGTGCTAGGGCTATAGAGAACTATAAGGATCTAACTAGAACTGATAGGATGCATGAGAATTTGATAGAAATGGTAAATCCATCTAGGATTGCAAATCTTGCTAGAAATGATCATGCATTCAAACCATCTAGTATCCTTGCTCATATTGCTAGTAATCAGAACATTAAGCCATTGGTAGTTGATTCTGGTGCATCTCATCACATGATAAGTGACACTAGTTTGATTAAAGACATTGTACCAATGAATGGAAATGTGATGATAGCTAATGGAGATAAGATACCTATTAGAGGAATAGGAAGTCTTAAACTGTTTAATAAGGAAACTAAAGCTTTCTACATGCCTGAATTCACTTCAAATTTTCTATCTGTTAAGAAATGTGCCACTGATTTGCAATGTAATGTCATATTC
>NW_013628511.1:0-504 GCF_000695525.1 Brassica oleracea var. oleracea
AGCATATTAGAAAGGGTTCGCTGAGAAAGGAGATTACTTGGTCTACGGAAGAGGTGGAGCGTGATGATGGAGCTCAGGTGTGAGCTCAGTGACATGTCAGAATCTCAATCGCATCCAAAGGCAGAGACACGAGCCGTCTGAGAAGACATGCAAAGAAAAGAATCCACGGGTTAGCTACATACTCACAAGATCCACTTAATATTCTTAATAGATGATCCTAATCGCCTATGATGAGAAGAGATTAGATGTACCTGAGGATATTAAAGGGGAAAAGGTGACGGAGTTAGCTATCATCGCTCACAGAGAAGTGAATCACCTTTTTTGGTGAAGAGACTTCGACAGAAAAGTAAAGAGAAGAAGAGGTAACACCATCTTGGTGGAGCTGACGAGATCTTTACTCATGGAGCGACGGTTGCAAGGCGGAGCAACCGATGATCTCTCACGACGAGAACGAGTCCGTGTCGGCGGAGAAGGTTCGCGAGAGAGAGATAAGAGAGAGAGAGA
>NW_013628512.1:0-504 GCF_000695525.1 Brassica oleracea var. oleracea
ACAAAGCTCGACCAAATCAGTGTGCCATAGATGTGGAATGGGGAACCTGTGGGTTAAGATCTGAAGGACTCCCAAAGAGAGTCTAAAAGGGAAGAATCCTGAAACCCACTTGGTCTACAAAGATGGTGAAAATAATTTCGAACATGATCAAGATGATCTTATGGAATATGAGACTTATTATTGCCTAAAAGAATCAAGTTGATAATCTAATTTCGACATCAAACTTGTGTGATTTCTTTGCTTGTATGCTTTTTCTGATTTTTATCTCCTTGAATTTATTTCTATTACATTGTCTGCTTAGATTAAATGAATGAATGATTTTTCTATATGAGTACACTGAAAAACGCCAATATAAGTATTAAAGCAGGTATCGCCAGTCTGAAAGAAGACTATGGCTAGGCTAATATACTATTGCCTAAGGGTATGCATCTAGAAATCAGTGATGCCTTATATATTAACTCAGCTCTAAGAGCAAGAGCAGCCTATTGAGTTTTAAAGATATAA
>NW_013628513.1:0-504 GCF_000695525.1 Brassica oleracea var. oleracea
AATTTTTTTTTTTATTATATGTATATGTTTTTTGTAAAAATTTAAAAAGAAAATTGAATAAAAAATAAATAATAGTATTTTAAATGAATATTTTTTAATTTATT
Source organism: Brassica oleracea var. oleracea (assembly GCF_000695525.1). Taxonomy (NCBI): domain Eukaryota; kingdom Viridiplantae; phylum Streptophyta; class Magnoliopsida; order Brassicales; family Brassicaceae; genus Brassica; species Brassica oleracea. The sequence goes on from NW_013628513.1 coordinate 105, forward strand.
AAGGGCATCACTGTAATCAACCACCATGAGAGTTAGCGTACTATTTTTATAAAGTTATATATTCTTATCGTAAGTAAATCTATGATTTTAGATATAAGTTGGATTAGTCGAGTCACTCATGTTGTGAGTATATTGAGTTACATATATTTTTTCAAAATGAAGTATAATTATTTTTATTATGAGTAAGTCAAATCAAATCAATTTTATTTATCGTTTAAATGTACATGTATTTTCATAATATTTATCAAATTATATGTTGATGCTTTAAAAAATATATTAGAAAATAAAGCGATGATCAATAGGAAGTTAGATGCATAAGTAGCTCATACATTTTTTGAAGCTTATGAACACACATCAATATTTACAATAATTAAAATATTTTCTAAATTCTGAATAACTT
>NW_013628514.1:0-504 GCF_000695525.1 Brassica oleracea var. oleracea
GACATAATTTGTTTTTTTCTTGTTAAACTCTTTTTATGTTAAGTTTTAAAGAATTTAGTATAAATACCAAATTAATTTTTATGATAATTAATACATTAGTTAATTTATCATTTTTGTAATTTTGTATTTATTTTTATTTTACTTTCACATACATGATTATTAGAACATTTTTTATGTTGATTTCTTTTTTAAAATATTATTTTTGTTCGATAAAATTTTATTTTTAATTTTCAAATATTTATTTTAAAAATAAAGTTAATTATTTCTGGCAAAAAAATTAAAACTTATTTAATTTTATTTTGAGAGAAAGAAAATATCTGAAATTTTATATCTAAAAATATCAAATTAACATTTTGAGAATACATATTATTAATAATAATTTTAGTTTCTATGTGACCACTTTAAATAACATATAGCCTCAATTTTAAAATCATGTGTGCTTTAGATTCATATTTTTTTTATTATTTCAAATTCTTTTATTTTTTAATATTATATTTTGTACGT
>NW_013628515.1:0-504 GCF_000695525.1 Brassica oleracea var. oleracea
ACGGACCTAGGGGTGTTCAATCCGGCAAAATTGAACCAATTAAAACCAAACCGAACCGAATTAGATAAAGTGGTTTTGACTTGGTAATACCAAATATACCGAATGGATGTCATTTTTTAAAACCGCGGTATATGGATATGGTTTGGTATATAAACCGATCATTTAAAATATAGTAGTACAATGAAAGGGCGCTGTGAGTCATGCATACGGCATGACCACCGATGAAAATAGGGTAGAGCTTGCACGGTAAAAAGTAAGAACAAACTATATTAAACACACAAAGCTCACCATTGTTACTACCAAATATGGTGCAAAACGCTAATTTGCTCCGTCGATAATTTCTCTCTCTATATATATCTCTTAACACTACTTTTCACTGGTTCACTGTATGTGGAATAGGTTACAACGCCATGTCCTCTCTTTTGATATTATACTAGGATAAGACCTGCGCGTTGGGTGAATTTATTTGTATATATTATCGATAATTTTTTTATATATTTAATT
>NW_013628516.1:0-151 GCF_000695525.1 Brassica oleracea var. oleracea
TAGGAAAAGATGCGTTATTGTAATCGAGTTCTTTAGAGATTTCAAAATTTCTTACTACAATATGCGTCGCTCCTTTTTAAGACACTTGCGCTTCAATTAACGCAAAAGTCTCAGAACACGCTTAGAAAATCTACAAACGTTAATACTCTTG
>NW_013628516.1:285-504 GCF_000695525.1 Brassica oleracea var. oleracea
TACGAACAAATTTTCCGAACGCGACCACAAAAACCTTACACTCCGTTCGTCGATTAGCCCCGACGAACACATCAGCCGTCTTAAACAAACGCAACTTGATCACTCTTTTGATCTTCGAACGTCCAACACAAGGACGAAAGCGCGCTGCAAAAAAAATCCAAAATTTTGGTCGAGCACTTCCAGTTGGCTTAAAAATTGTCTCTGGAAAGATGCTCGGTT
>NW_013628517.1:0-504 GCF_000695525.1 Brassica oleracea var. oleracea
AAATTTTCGTAGGGGTTAACACATAGATTTTGACAAAAATTCATAAATATGACAATACTGTTTAAATACATATGATGAACGTCAAAGATGTTTAGAACCTTTGTTGTCTCAGTTTCTCTAGAGAATAGCGATTTTATAGTGGTTCGTTAACCAATTTAGGGAGTATTATGAACTTTAACAAAATTAATTGATAAAAAACTAAAACGCAGCCCGTGTACTATGAAAGAGAGTTTAATATACATTAATACAAATGTAGAATGTATTTAGAAATTTTAAAACGACACTAAAGATCATAGGCTTCATTATATAGAACATTTACCAAAAAACTCAATATTTTCGTAGGGGTTAACACATAGATTTTGAGAAAAATTCAAAAATATGAAAATATTGTTTTAATTCATGGTTGCATAATGCACTAACATATGATGAATGTCAAATAGGTTTGGAACCTTTGTTATCTCCGTTTCTTAAGAAAATAACGATTTTATAGTGGTTTATCTACCA
>NW_013628518.1:0-504 GCF_000695525.1 Brassica oleracea var. oleracea
CCGTGCATTGTGTTGAACGGAACTATATGTAGCCGAAAACAGAGTCATAGTGGTGAAACATTGGCACTCGTCATGTAAAGGGAAAACTTTTTTTCATATTTTTTTTTTGAGGTGTAGGAGACGATGAAAATGGTGGAGGAAAGGAGACAAGAGGAAACAGTAGATTCAATCTTGTTTACGGTTAAAAAAATATAGATGAATTTATTAGAAAAATAAAGGGAAAATAGTGCTAAGAAATTTCCAAAAATATGAGAGAGAGAAAGGAGAAGTGAGTAAAGGGTATAATTGGATTATCGTATTATCAACAGTGTCAAATATAGTGAGATAGTATTTTCTTAATTATGGGTTTTTGTAGGTATATGGGACCTAAATACTCAAAAAAAAATGTGAATTTAAAAAGATATATAAATCAAAATTGGTGTAGATTTAGGGTTGTTTATATAATTGTGGCCGTGGAGACACTACAAGAAAACAGGGGGATTCTGATGGCCGAAATCGTCGGTA
>NW_013628519.1:0-504 GCF_000695525.1 Brassica oleracea var. oleracea
AAAAAAATATCAGGAAAGGCCATCATGAATACATTCAACTATAATTTATAGAATAAATACTACCTCATCATCTGGTTTTCCATCTTGATTAGGATTGGATGGCCTCTCAGCAGGTGACTCACTTGTTTCTTTCTGTCAAAAATCAGAAAAGCCTTTATATGTAAAAAAAATCACCCAAAACTAATTTGTAAACTCCAACTGTGAAAACAATATCATTGAGCATATACCTCTTTTGTCAGATTAGGAGAGAATACTTGCTCCTGCAAAAATCAGGAATGCATTCAAGAAGTACAAAAGCTTCCAAATATTACTTCAAAACTCAACAATATTTATTTGTTACATACCTCATGTGTCAAATTAGGCTGTTGAGACATTGGAGATAAAGGCGTCTCACTCGATGGTTGCGTGTAATCCTGCAAAAATTAGGAAGGCATTCAGGATTTTGTACAAGAATTTTCAAATATTTTCTTAAAAATTTTTGAGCATATACCTCATTTTGTTGAG
>NW_013628520.1:0-504 GCF_000695525.1 Brassica oleracea var. oleracea
TTTGGTTCACCCACTAATCCAGCAACTAAGCTAAGACCTTGTTGGTGTTCTATGTATTGTTTAGCTATTTTAGATATTATTTTTGACTATCTATACTATTATTTGTGAAGTGATTTTTTGCAATCGAGCTCTCACGTTAAAAGTTATAGCGGTTAAAATCGATGTTATCCTTAATAAAATTTTATATTTAATTATTATATAATAAAAACAAATTTTATACTAATAATATTAGTTTTTTTAAAAAAATTAGATAATTCTTATATTGTGTTTTTATCTTAAAAAAATATTTTCTATTATAAAAGTTAAAAAAATATTTTTTTTTTGCAATCGAGATCTCACATTAAAAGTTAGAGCTGTTAAAGTCGATGTTACCCTTAATCAAAATTTATATTTATTTATTATATAGTAAAAAGGAATTTTATACTAATAATATTAGATTTTTTTAAAAATTAGATAGTTCTTATATTGTGTTATTATATTAAAACAATATTTTCTATTATAAAA
>NW_013628521.1:0-504 GCF_000695525.1 Brassica oleracea var. oleracea
CTGCAAGTAATTGTCTCCGGAGAGATTAAGGGCTGCGTAGTCTCTGTGTGCTAATTTCGACATCTGATTCACATTATCATATAGGGTTTTAGATTCATAATGTGATCACGTGGCCGTAGGATATAAGCAAGCTCGGCCACAACACATCTTATGCATTTATGATATTCAAAACTGTTGTGGACAAAGGGGAAAATCGTGTGTGTCTTTTGTCTATCTTATTACTCAATCAAAGTGTTCCCTTATATAGGGGTTACAAGGAATAGATAAAGGAAAAAGTACAAATCATTATCCTAAAGGAAAAAGGAAAAACCTCTTAAAGATAAACATGAAGAGAAAAGGAAATTATCCTATGTCTAAGGTCAGCCACTCTCTCTCTCTTTGGGCCGCCGATTCTCTCTCTCTCCATGGGCCATGGTTTGACCATTTGGTTACTAGCAATCCACATTGTTCATAACATTCCCCCTTGGATGCTATAACCATATGGGCTCGTATCATGCACGATGT
>NW_013628522.1:0-504 GCF_000695525.1 Brassica oleracea var. oleracea
TTTTATAGAAAATTATAAAGAAGAACATAAAGTTGGATTCAAGATAGCTTTAATAATATAAATCCACACAATATGAACACAATGAACCTAACTAAAATGAATCACTAAATAAATAATTAAAGTCCAAAATTATTACGATGTTTAAAGCTATTTTGTTTTCAATTGTAAATAATACTTTGGTTATAATTGGTTGGACGACAAAGATAAATTCTTTGTTGTATAGTTTAGGTTAGACGTATTTGTTTTAGCTATATTTGTTATAGGTATTAAAAAAAATATATAGACATTTTTAAAAATTCAAAGTGAACAAGGTTCTTACAACTATTTTCAGTATTTTTTTATAAAAATAGTCTAAAGCATAATTGATACTTTAAAAATTGTAAATAAAATTTATATTGGAAGTTATTAAATAAAAGCTTATTTTCTATTGGATACCAACCATAAAAATGGTAGAATGAATTATTATTTTTGCCACACAAACAAGTATATTTGAGATGGTAGATT
>NW_013628523.1:0-504 GCF_000695525.1 Brassica oleracea var. oleracea
CCTACGAATTTGAATTTAAAAACACAATACCTTGCTTTGGATGAAAGAAAATGGGGAATGGGTGGTGAGGAATAGACAGTTGGGGCGAAAGCTTTGATTTAGAGACAAGAACTAGGAGATTTGGGTGAGAATTGAGAAAGTTAGGAGATTTTTGGTGTGGGTTTGTTTGAGAGAGTATGGGTGTTTGTGAGAGGAATGGAGAGTGAAAGAGATGAAGGTCGTGGGTATGGGTAGGTCTAGGGTCGTCCGGTTAGGTTTAGGGTTGGTTAACTCGAATTAAACCGGACAAAATCGAAGAGGTACTTACCTAGACCGGCTCGGGAGCGACCTCACGTGGTCGCTGCGAGACGTCGCTGCGAGACGTTGCTGCGAGACGTCGCTGCGAGACGTCGCTGCGAGACGTCGCTCTGATCAACAGAAAACGCGAGCGACCTCACGAGGTCGCTGCGAGAATTCTCTCTGATCGACAGAAAACGCGAGCGACCTCACGTGGTCGCTGCGAGA
>NW_013628524.1:0-264 GCF_000695525.1 Brassica oleracea var. oleracea
TAGTTTGCATCATAAAATTGTATGGCCGTGTGGCCTGATCTATTTGTTACATATATAATCTAATGATTGATCGCACCATGGTCGATTAGATTGTTTGAAACATGATTGTATAAGACTTGATTGTGGCCGAAAATTATCGATTGCCTTGCGGCCACATGATCACATTGTGAAACCCTAAATTATGAATGATAATGTGATTCAGATGTCGAAAATCTCAAACCTAGACTATGCTGCCCTTAATCTCTCCGGAGACAACTATTTGCA
>NW_013628524.1:323-504 GCF_000695525.1 Brassica oleracea var. oleracea
TGCTATCATCGAGGGCAACAATGAGACTGATAAGAATCGGTACAGGGCTACGCCACCATCTCATTGAGGGTCTAAAAGATCAGTACCTCACCATGGAGAATCCACTACACCTTTGGACCGCTTTACAGCGACGATATGATCACCAGAAAACGGCGCTATTACCAAAGGCTAAACATGAGTG
>NW_013628525.1:0-504 GCF_000695525.1 Brassica oleracea var. oleracea
TTAAAAATACTCAGGCCATCAGAATGGGCATAGAAAAATATTTGGGACTGATCGCGGGACGAAAATTCACCGGAGAGGCCGAAATAGGCCGAATCGACCGAGAAGCTCGAGGTGGCTTGATGTGTATGTGTTCAGGACGTGGTGGCAGGCTCTTGACAGTGTATGTGTCAAGGGAAGCAGGAGGTGTTGCAGTACATGCAACCTGTACATGCAAGTAGACATGTGGGGCACGAGGTGGAACGGCCAAGCACGAGGTGTTGCGATGCATGCGACCGAAGCATGCGGCCAGCCATGTATGAGATGGGGTGTCGACCTGCATGCTCTTCAGTCATGCAACAGGCCATCTGGAGGTGGGGTGTGTCATCCTGCATGAGATTGAGGCATGCAACCAGCCATGTGAAGCACGAGGTGGAATGGCCAAGCACGAGGTGTCGTGATGCATGCGACCGGGCCATGTGGCCAGACATGTGGAGGACGTGGTGTCAGCTTGCATGGGAGCAGGCC
>NW_013628526.1:0-254 GCF_000695525.1 Brassica oleracea var. oleracea
CTCGGAAGACCCCTTTTACCAATCGCATTTCGGACATGAGGGTGTCCTATCCAGGAAAAATCAAAGTACCGAAGTACGATGGTACTGCCGATCCAAAAGCGCACCTTCAGGCTTTCCACATCGCGATGGGAAGAGCTAGACTGAAGGACGGTGAAAAGGATGCCGGCTACTGCCGCCTGTTCGTTGAAAACCTGGAAGGAGCAGCACTTGAATGGTTCGCACGCCTTCGTCGTAACACCATCGGGAGTTTCCGA
>NW_013628526.1:299-369 GCF_000695525.1 Brassica oleracea var. oleracea
CTTCATAGACAGAGAAACTTCCGATGTTGACCTCTGGAGTCTCTCCCAGAGGGAAGACGAACCCCTCCGC
>NW_013628527.1:0-504 GCF_000695525.1 Brassica oleracea var. oleracea
ACAATATGAATCTAAAGCACTTTTCATTACATATGAATCTAACAAAAAATGATTTCAAAATAGAAGCTATTTCTTTCAAAAAAATATTAATAATAAATTTTGTAAGCAAAATTGCCAAATAACTAAAAGAATCAGTTTATTATAAGAAATAAATGTTTGGAATATCAACATAAAATTAAGTAACAAAAATAATCTTAAAAATATAAGGATTTCAAATAATAAAGACAATGTAAATCTAAATCACTTATTCATTACATATGAATCTAAATAACATATGATTTCAAAATTGAGGATATATATTATTTAAGTGTTCACATAGAATTTAAAAATATCATTATAATAATATAAAAGTCAGCATCTTAATTTGATAAAGTAAATAAAAATATTATTAAAGATAATTAACTTGATATATAAATAATTATATATTTGAAATTAAACAAAAAATTAACAAAAATACAAATATTCAAAAAGAAACAAAGTTTTAAAAAACATATTTATAAATAA
>NW_013628528.1:0-504 GCF_000695525.1 Brassica oleracea var. oleracea
CATTCCAGACTTTGATAGCAAAAGGACAGTTAAAGAGAAGGTGGGTAGCGGTTTCCACGTCCTTGCATCGAGGGCACAGATTCGTAACTGGTATCTGTCTGATGGCTAGTTGTTCCCCTACTGGAAGAGATTCATGTAGGGAGTTCCATAGGAACAACTTGATTTTCTCCGAGGTCCTAGCTTTCCAAACCAAAGCTTGCCAGTCAATAGTGTCAATAGGAGATATTGGGACCTTCATCTGTAGGAGTTCAGCTTGTGCTTTGTATCCAAACTTTGTGGAATACTCTCCACTGGAGGTTTTGAGCCATACCATCTCGTCTGGATTGCCACAGACACTCAGTTTAATCTTCAGAATTTGATGCACATGGAAAGGTAAAATCTGCTCCAATTTTCGCATATCCCATTCAGTAGAGTCTTCCAGTAATAAGTCTGAAACTTTTAGGTGCTGGAGAGCTTCTGGAGCAGGTCCGAAGGGTCTTTCTTGGTTCGACGAAGACAGCCAGG
>NW_013628529.1:0-504 GCF_000695525.1 Brassica oleracea var. oleracea
AAGTGTAGTTTTCAAAAAATAAAATAGAAGGTGTAATTTTCAAATTTGAAACTGTTAATGGAGTAATTTACAAATTATCCCTATATAATTTGGGTTTAGGGTCAAAGATTAGGGTTCAGGGTATAGGGTTTGGGTTTAGGGGTTTGAATTTGGGTTTAGAATTTAGGGTATAAGGTTTAGAATTTAAGATTTAGGGTTTATGGTTTCGCTGGAAGCGTTAGCGTCGTTAAAATTAGCGTTTTTATTTTTTTATACCTAATTTTTATTTAATTTAATATTTTTTTAATTAATAATTTATGTGTCATTTTGATTGGTCTTAAAAATTGAGGTGAATTTAAAGGTTCACCTTAGGGGGTGACCCTAGGTTTTGTTCTAATAATAATTAGGAGTAATGAACAACCTGTTGTCTTAATTTTTGAAAGTTTTTCAACTCAATTGTTGTAAAAAATTTCTTTTTACCAATCACACTTATTGAACATTTCTTACAAAATACTTTGGTCATTG
>NW_013628530.1:0-504 GCF_000695525.1 Brassica oleracea var. oleracea
GACGCCCTCCACAAGGCGACGGACTACATCATGATCGAAGAAGAAACAAAAATATTATCGCAAAAACATAAGTCGGCGAGATCGTCCTCAAAAGATGTAGACCCAAAAACGAGGAAGAAGAACCCTCGTAACGACAAGTACGTCCATCACGAGGGGGAAGAAGTCCAAGGAGCGCATAATTACGCGATCGGCTCAGACCAAGGCCGAACCACGGGTAATACGTGGACTCGCAACCAAGGATACGATGAAAACACCTTCTGCGAGTTCCACCAGTCCCGAGGACACTCTACGACTAACTGCGAAGTCTTGGGAGCAAGGCTGGCCGCGAAGCTACTAGCCGGAGAACTCTCGGAAGTGACCAGCGTGAAAGATCACATCCTCGAGACCGATCGCCCCCCAAAGCCGGACAGAAATCTTCCCGCGGAGAGATTTCCCCTAAGAAACCAATCTGGGGAGTAACACGGCAGGAGGCCAGACGACAAAGGGAACGATAACAATCGTCGT
>NW_013628531.1:0-504 GCF_000695525.1 Brassica oleracea var. oleracea
TACACTTGAGTATATCCCCTTGCAACCAGTCTTGTCTTCTTTCTTTCAGGTTTTCCAGTGGCTCCATACTTGATAGTGTAGAGAAGCCGGCTTGTCAATGCCTTCTTTCCTTTTGGAAGTTCAGTCTCAAACCATGTATCATTTTTGATCATGACTCCCATCTCATCTCCAACAGATTCTCTCCACTCCTTGTGTTGCATAGCTTCGTCATATGTTCTTGGAATGTATTCCTGATCCAATTCACTGATGAAGACTTGATGATCTTCTGGATATTGAGCAAGGGAGCATACTGCACTTATTGGGTGAGCTACAGCTTCAACATTGAAGTAAACTTCTGTGTTGATCCACTGTGAGGGTTTTCTGATCCTTGTACTCCTTCTCAAAAGTTGTATCTGCTCATGTTCTGCTTCATTTCCTTCACTTGGCGCATCTACTTGAGTCTCAACATCTGATTATAATGGCATCTCATCTTGATCATGAGCTACAGAGTTCTCTTCAGGTTGA
>NW_013628532.1:0-504 GCF_000695525.1 Brassica oleracea var. oleracea
TTGATTTTTTTTATCAATACAATTTTGTTTTTTTAGGTTCACATGTTTTTCACCGTAAACATCATCAATTTCTTTCACCTGCAACTTATTATAAAAATAGGTAAAACCAGATGAAATTTGAATTTTTTTGTTATTGACTTAATAATGTCAAAATCAAAGTTATATTCTTCATTTTGCCTCCAAAATTGGTTATTTAGCAAATTCACCCTAAAATTAAATGCAATTATACATGTAGCTTGTAGTTTTTATTTAATAACATATTTATTTTTGGTGATATAGTAATCGTTTAATAAAGTTTGTATAATAATATTTTATTTTACTCTGAAAAAATAAATCCAAAACCACCATTCATGTTTTTGAAAAAGCCAAAATCTATTGCACAATAAAAAATTAAAACCAAATTATAAAACATAAAAAATAAAACCAAAAAGTAAAAATTAAATAAACAATCATCACTTTAGTTAAGATTAGATTATGTAAGTTTGGTTAAAATTGGTTTGTTTA
>NW_013628533.1:0-504 GCF_000695525.1 Brassica oleracea var. oleracea
ACTGACAAAACAAATATTTAAATTAAACTATTAAATGCCAAAATTAATAGGTTGTAATCTGTTAAAAAATTTGAAGCCAAATCTAAATATTGTAAACAATGAAATAAAAAATGTGCACAATTTTGTTTCCAAAACTTTTGTGATCGAAATAAAACTCAAATCCATACGCTCCATCCTAATATCATTGGCATAAGTTATTATATACTTACTAGTTATAGGGTATTGTTATTTTGTGTGATTACATCCAGTCTCATTATTTTCTTTATAAATGATCGTCTTTACAAAATCATGAGCAACATGGCATTCAAAATATTGTTTTTCCCAAGTCATTATTTTAGCATGTACTATTAAACTCTAAGGTTTCAAAGGGGAAATATTAGATTTTTTTTAGCTTCTTGTTTTAAATTATCAAGATATTTTTCAGTATGTAAAAATAATGATTGACATCTTAGCTGAGTTAAATTTTAAAATTAAAGATACGTTAAATCAAACGAATTAAGCAAT
>NW_013628534.1:0-503 GCF_000695525.1 Brassica oleracea var. oleracea
TTTTCCCGCCAAAACTGAGAAATTGTGTTTTCCCGCCAAAATCCGAGAAGAATTCTGCCTCCGGAAGATGATGAGTGGGGTATAATTAAGTTCACTTTTCTCTGTTGCTTTTAGTTTCCCTAAAAAAGCGATTCGATTGCATATGTTTTTGTCTCAAAATCGACTCATGTAATGGGTTCTTGAATCAAGCTTCAAGCTTTGAAACCCTAGATTTCATTTATCCGACTTCGAAAATTTGCAAGCTTTTGTTGACCCACTAGTACAAAATCTCTGCTTTGTGATTTTCTTACAAGAAAAAAACAGAGTATTGTTCCAATCCCTGCATCTTCTTGTTCAATTGCAAAACGTTGAATCAAATATTTGATTTTTTGACAGATACTGACTGGTTTGTGATTCCAAGCTTGGAGACTGAACAAGAGAATGCTAATGATGATTCAGAAGCTGATACATCTTCTCCTCAAGTCAGTGGTTGATTGATTTCTTCTGTGTATAAATAGATCAAT
>NW_013628535.1:0-503 GCF_000695525.1 Brassica oleracea var. oleracea
TCGATATATAAAATATTCATCGATATGAAAGTAACCACGATGCAGTTTTTTAAAAACACAACATTCCATACAATATAGATAATAAGATCAGATCAAAAGTGGACCTACGTAGAGAAGATGATATCAAAAGATGCTATAAACGTATCTTTCACGGTTTGCTCCAGGTTGAACATCCAAGTCCAATTATAGAGAGGATACTAATAAAGAGTTGTTTCCGATATCTTGAATTGCATGAATATTCCTTTAGTTGGACTAGTTTTTAGCTTGTTTTGGTTTGATATGGTTGATTTTTAACATGAGAGTAAATTTCATTAGGATTCTAGCTTTGCGAGCTTTTCATTTTAGTAAACTCAGATATTGCTAACTCTTTCAAACATATATCCATTAGTTCTTTATATCATAATAATCGAACTCGGATATAATTGCTGAGAATTGAAAACGGCGTTCAACAATACAATTACCGTGGAATATATTGTGCATGCAGTCTCTTAGCTAACCTACAT
>NW_013628536.1:0-503 GCF_000695525.1 Brassica oleracea var. oleracea
AGATGAGGAGGAGGCCATGTTTGCTTGATTTCCTGTGGAGATGTGAATTATCAAAAATATAAACATCAACACTCGAAACCCTCAAAAGTTCTAGAAATGAAAAGGGGAAGCAGGAGCAAAAAACCAGTAAACAAAAGCAAAGCAAATCTGTAAACACAGAATCCGAAACGAGAGAAGTGCAACACGGTCGTCGAAACCTAAAAGCTCACCGAGGAAATGCTGGGGAAGATGAGTTGATGATAAGAGAATCGGGATACTATTAACGTCACTTTCTCTGAACGATGATGTTAACTCTTCATACAATGTAATTAGTTGCATATCCTCCTCCTTAAGTAAACCTCTTCGTACAATGTAGTTAGTTTTACCACGTAATTAGTTACCATATGTAGTAGGACGACACCAACTCTTCGTAACAACTCTTCAATGCCTTCCGCATTAGATCAGCTCATTTGCCCGAGTTTGGAGAAATGATACAATGTCGTTTCATGTCATTCTCGCTACGC
>NW_013628537.1:0-503 GCF_000695525.1 Brassica oleracea var. oleracea
CTTCTACAGCCGAACTCGAAAACATGTTTACGAAACAGCTTTCGTAATATTAAACTCATAACAGTTTGCGGAATAAGTTTCGTTAAATTAAGCTTAACAACATTTTATGAAACAACTTTCGTAAAACTAAAACTCATGACATTTTGCAGAATAACTTTCATAAAATTAAAGCTCGAAAACATTTTCCGAAATAGCTTTCGTAAAATTAAACTCGACAATGTTTTTTGGAACATCGTTCGCAAAGTGAAACAAGTCAATATTGTTACGATACGACTTTCATAGAATAAAATTGACAGCATTTACGAAACGACCGCATCAACGTACTATCATAACTCAAGTTGAACCGAACAAACCATCCAACTCGCCCGTTGGACAGAACGAGTCGTATAACTCGCATGTTGGGCGAGTTGGACAGTTGGACCAGCCCCCAAGGTGATAGACTATGGATTTGACCCATTTTATCCATAGTTTATAAGTGTTTTTACTAATATTTATATTATTAT
>NW_013628538.1:0-503 GCF_000695525.1 Brassica oleracea var. oleracea
GGAAATCCTGTCAGGGAATCTGAGCAACTTCTGGACAGTTAAGCCTAATAGAAAGTACTCTTGGCTAACTAATAAGTTAATCAAAATGAGAGATGTAATGTTTACCTGGATTAAACTTAAGATTGAGAGTGGCAGAGACTGCAGATTCTGGACAGATAACTGGTACCCGGAAGGAAAGATTTGTGAACTCATGACAGGAGGTAGAAGAACTAGGCTTGGTATAAGACAAGATGCAACCATCGCAAGCTTGTATGACAATGGTCACTGGCTTCTGCCACCGGCAAGGTCTGAAAATCAAGTAAGCATTCTTGCTTTCCTCTCTGGCCTGACAATATCTACTGCTGATGACTTCTACGTTTGGGAAATTGATAGAATAGTTAGCGCAAAATACACTACTGGGCTAGTTTATCAAAAACTGAGAGGAGACTATACTCATATACCTTGGACTAAAGCAGTGTGGATTAAAGGAGGCATTCCTAAGCATTGTTTTATGGTGTGGCTGG
>NW_013628539.1:0-503 GCF_000695525.1 Brassica oleracea var. oleracea
GCGCAGAGCAAGGAACAGCGACATAGCCCACACCCCCAAGCAAGCCGAACAACCTCCCCCCGAGAAGCTGTGATTCAAACTGATGCAGCCTGGAAAATCGACACAAGGACAACAGGACTGGGATGGTCAATCAGGAAAACAGGGGAAACCCTGAACTTCCAATCGGTGAACTGCTTTGTAATCTCTCCTCTCATCGCGGAGGGTTTGGCCATGCGAGAGGCAGTTAAGAAATGCAAAGAGCTGGGACTCCGGCACATCAGACTGGAATCGGATTCTGCTCAACTTATTAAAGCTCTACGGTCGAAGTTGGAACCTCCGGAGATCTACGCGATCATCTCAGACATTAGAATTAACTGTCTTGCCTTTGAAACTGTTTATTTTGCTTGGATTCCTAGAGCAAAAAACTCTGTTGACGATGGTTTGGCTAAACAGGCTTTGGCTTTGTATCAAGTGGTTTAACCACATACTCTGATGATTTAAGGAAGTTTGTGTTACAAAAAAAA
>NW_013628540.1:0-503 GCF_000695525.1 Brassica oleracea var. oleracea
GATGGGTCGTACTTGTAGAGTTTTCCTGTGGCGTCATTCAGACGCAATAGAAGATGCATTTGGCTACATACATAGCAAAATAGTCACGTATATGAAGTAAGAAACAAATGTATCCGAAAAAGCAAGATATATTTGAGTAAGTACTTTTTTTACCCAATTTAAATCATTATAGGTTAATATTTTGGAATGGTTTTTTCTTAATTATTACTATTAAAAAAAAGTTCATCAATAATTACGTTGTAATTTATTCGGATATATCCATTTTATTAGAATTGTTTGCTTTTTAAATATTGTTAAAAAAAGTTGCAAAGATTATAATTTTATATCATCTGTAACCCTAAAACTAGTTTATGTAAGAATAAAAATCCATTCGCCACACTTTTTAATTAAATGATGATCGAAACAATTAGTACATATATAGAAGAAGAGAAGAAGAAACTTTACTATGCGCTGAACTGTGAGCTCAAGGAAGTGAAGTAGACGATACCAGTTGTTGGATCAAC
>NW_013628541.1:0-503 GCF_000695525.1 Brassica oleracea var. oleracea
AAAAAAGCTTGTGTGGTTTCAACTTTGAATGGAAATGAATGTGTAAGAAAAGTCTCATATAATTTATTTATGTGTCCACAAAAGCATGTGGTGGAAGGTGGAATATACAAAGCTTAAGCTTTTGCCCCAACATTTGATCTCTTGATGAACTATTTTACTCACACAAAGGAATAGGATGAAACATTTTTAAATAACCACACATAGACTAACTATAGCACTATTTGGAATGCATTCATTGTACATTTTTTTGAAAAGACATTCATTGTACATCAGAGAAAACAAATTGCTAGAAAGAGTAAAAAGAGTAGACATGAAACTTAATTTGTCAAAATATCGTTCAATCGCAAGAGGTTCTTATTTGCCCTAGTTTTAGTGGGTTTCTTTTAATAATAACCTATAAAAAAAGTCAAGGATAAGGATAAAAGTAAACAGTACTTCTATATAATTTTGATAGCACGACCGATCGATTTCAAGATCAATTATTGTCACGACAAGAGATAGAA
>NW_013628542.1:0-503 GCF_000695525.1 Brassica oleracea var. oleracea
CACAAGTGATTGTATACAAATTTCATAAATGTTTGTATAATCCCATATGATAATTGTTATGAATTTATCTTTTTCTTTACAAAGTTTTGCATTGAGTCCCTAGAGTGCTAATGTTCAAGTGAGTTAATATCAGCATTGTCCTGAATCTGATGACCTGTTGCTTGCGATTAAGAAGGTTTTTAATTTATATTCTTGTTAAACACATAGGTTCAGAAAACATCAACTGTATTTGTAACCTATCAATAAAACCACTCCATGTCACAAATAAACCTTTAACTTTTCACTGGACTACTTTAAGACACTCAGTAGGCCCAAAGAAAAGTACACTCTAAATTTCTTAAGAATGTTTAAACCCTCTCACTGGCTTACCTAGGCTTATCCGGTCAAGGAGCAACCTCCGAACCATTGACACATCTCAACGTTTTAACTGGTCGACTACATTCAACAAACCATGACCAAAGCTACACTTGTTACTAAGCTAAACCACTAGACCACTTACAATT
>NW_013628543.1:0-503 GCF_000695525.1 Brassica oleracea var. oleracea
TGCGCCCTTTCGTTTCCATAATAATGACACCCCAAACCTATATATAACCGCACGCAGCGGTTACGGTTGCGACTGCGGACGTTTGCGGATGCGGATGGTTGCGGTTTCTAGCGGTTTTAAGAGATTTGTACGACTGGTTATGCAGTTAAAAATTGGTGCATTTGCGAGATACTTATGACTGGTTAACTACCAAATGCAGCAGCGGTTAAATAATAAATTAACAATATATACATTTTATATAATTATAAAAATATCAAAAATCATAATATTATAATAAATATGAAAATTATATTTAGAAAGTTATAGTTTTAAAATTTTAAAATTAAAGAAAATATTTTTATTTCAAAATTTTATAATATTAATTAAAATATAATAGATATATTTTAGTATTTTTATAATTCTATTTTAAAAAAATTATTGAATATTTTTGTTTTTGTATTTATATGGTTTTTAATAAAAAAAAGAAAAAAAAAATTATCCTCCCGCAACCGCAAACGCTAGCT
>NW_013628544.1:0-503 GCF_000695525.1 Brassica oleracea var. oleracea
ATTTTATTTTAAATTAAATTATTTAAAAAGTGTATTTTAATAAAAAAACAAAATAATAAATAAGTAAAACTGATTTGATAGTAATTTTTATGACATATATATATATATCAATTCTGTGAAAGAAATAGAAGCTTAATATGGAAAAAAAATCTTAAATACAAAAAACTGTAAAAATTAACAAAAAAACTAATAAAAATTAAACTATGATAACACTTGAAAGTTTCTTAGACAATATTAATAAAATATTTAATATTGATTTGATATTTGATTTTCTTCTTAGACAAATTTGATTTTTTTTTGCCAGCCAAAAATTTATTATTAATTAGCATTAGTTATTTCAAGATGTTTAAGAAATGATGAACAAAAAATTAGGATGGACATAGATGATATATGAACTATGAATAATATTTTGTAAAGCTGACTTAGATAACACATCTGCACATCCACTTCCAGTCTTTTTTGATGCCTAAATTCAATTTCTTCAGAGCAGTTATTCCACAAAT
>NW_013628545.1:0-503 GCF_000695525.1 Brassica oleracea var. oleracea
TGTCGTTTGGGAGTTCTCCCTTCGAGAGGTAGTCGATAAACTCAGTTTTCCTATCAGGACCAAATCCGTCGTCATCTGGAGTAGCGGGTTCGATGACCGGGGCAACGGGGGTTTGGTCGGTAGGAATATCGATGCTTGGTTTCTCGATACGATGTATCAGGATGGTTCGTTTAAATTGATCACGAAGCTTGCTGCCAAGGGCCGCGAGGGCGTCGGCGCAGACGTTTTCGCCTCTGGGAACTTTGATGAGTTCGAAGAACTCGTACTCTGCTGTCAGGCTTTGCACTATTTTGAGATAGGCATCCATTCGGTCGTTGCGGGCATCGTAGTCGCCGCTGAACTGGCTGGCGACTAATTGAGAGCCGCAATAGGCGCTTAGTCGTTTCGCTTTTATTGTTTAGCTTTTATGGCTTTTGCTAAGCAGAGTCCGGCGATCAGAGATTCGTATTCTGCTTTGTTGTTTGACGCGGGAAAGCCAAAGCTAAAAGACTGCCTGATTAGCT
>NW_013628546.1:0-503 GCF_000695525.1 Brassica oleracea var. oleracea
ACCAGCTTCTAGTACAAAGACCCAATGCTCTGAAATAGTCTCTGGGATACTTGCTAATTCTTCCTTTTCTTGTTCGTCTAGTCCTTCTGTAGACAGTAAGGCCGTAATTACGCAGAGTAGCTTGTACTGATCGCTGACTGGGTCGTGGCAGATAAAGTAGAGACTGAAATAATGGGGATATCCTTTGACAAAAGATTCTTGTATGGAAGGCAAGATGACAAGTTGTCTGGTGCTGGGGTTATAGATACGCGCCTCTGACTTCACCCTGAAGCAGATGAAGCCATGGAGAACGCGTAGTAAGTTGCCCACATTCCCACGGATGGTGAGGTCTTGGTGGAATTCTAAGGAGGAAGACGGACATGGGGTTGTTGGAGTGGATGATAGAAGTAGAGATTTTGGGTGTTCTAGGAGGTGCACTAACGACATGTAGAAACGAGGTTGGTGGGATTGGTACGTAAGGAAACGGTTGCAAAAGTGTGTCGACAAAGGGAGAGATGACCAGA
>NW_013628547.1:0-503 GCF_000695525.1 Brassica oleracea var. oleracea
GGGGACTATCCACAGATCATGAAAGATATTGTTGGACACAGATTGCCCCAGTTTACTACTGCGCAGAAAGCAAAACTGAAAAACTCTGCCCATTTCGTTGGCCTCAACTACTACACGTCCACATTTGCAAACCATGTCGAGAATCCAGATCATTCTAAGCCAAGATGGAAGCAAGATTCTCTTATTTCCTGGGAACGTAAGCTTTTATTTCTCTCCTTAACGTAAACAAATAGGTTTGTGTTTGGTATTGATAAGAATTGATCTTCTTTTCAGCCAAGAATTCAGACAAATTCACCATTGGTAGCACGGTAAGGATTTCAATAACTAAAACTAAAAGTTGGATAAATCTTGTATTTGCGTCTATAACGTTATGCTTTCACCTTTTGTCGTATTTCAGCCTTCCACCGGTAAGCTACCAGTTTATGCGAGAGGCTTTAGAAGTCTTTTGAAGTACATCAAGGATAAATATGCAAACCCTGAAATTATGATCATGGAAAATGGTA
>NW_013628548.1:0-503 GCF_000695525.1 Brassica oleracea var. oleracea
TGTTCTTCCTCCCATCACAAGAAGGGAAGGTTAAACCATTCGATACGTACAAGACCCGCCTTGCTAGAAAGACTACATAATTAGGGATGACGGAAGTTATGTGTCAAACAACGTAAAATGATTTAAGAATCTCCAGCCGAATCTATACATAATGCAGCCTGGATTTATACATGGCATCACTAGATTTATACATGATAAACCTAAATTTATAGGTATTATAATTGGACTTCTTAATGAACATTGTAATTGATGCCATGTATAAACAGAAAAAATAATAGTAGTTAGTACGCATTATCGAAGAATATGGCCTTTTTATTCTAATACATTTGTATAAAAAGGCCATTAGACCTTTTAAAAATCTATAGCTTATCATTATAATGTTTTTACAGTACTATAATCAAAAATCAAAACCTTCATCGTCATATCCATCATTAAAAATCAAGAAAACAAAGATAGAGTCAACACACTACTATTATTTTTTCTGTTTTTATAACCATTATTCC
>NW_013628549.1:0-503 GCF_000695525.1 Brassica oleracea var. oleracea
AGATTTTGTGGTGCTGAAATGGTGGTCATCATTGTTGTGTTACTTGAATAATACTTAGGTGATTTTAACTTATGTAAGCAATGGTTTATGGTTTTTGAGTTAGTGGGTAGAGTAAGTTGATCTGAAGAGAAAATTTGGAATGATGTTTGACCAATTATATTTTTGTAAGGCGGTTGTATAATTTATGTTGTTGCCGTAGCCATTTTTTATAGTTTTGTAAGGCAGATAACTTAAATGCAACTGATGGAGTTTATTGAAGTTGTGTCTATTCAATTGTCTATTCTTAGTGTGTTATTAGTGTGCATAAGTGTTAATTAGTGTTTGTTTGTCGTTTCCGTATAAGTTTATATATTATTGTACATTAGTGTACAAAAACATATGCATAGACTGTTGACTGAATAATGTAATGGTTTTTTTGGTTAAATGGTTGTGGGGCTGTGTTTTGTTACTATGTGTCATATATTTGGACGACTGTTGAAGCACAAGAACTTTTTTGATCTGTT
>NW_013628550.1:0-503 GCF_000695525.1 Brassica oleracea var. oleracea
TAATTCCATAAAATAATTAAATAACATAAATTGACTAGAAATAGTTTAATTAGTATTGTAGATATTTTTTATTTATATTGTATAATTTTTGTTGACTATAAATATCTTATAATTACAACAAAAATAGAAACATATCTGTAAAAATACTTTACTTATACAATATGATTTCTCAAAAACAATCACAGAAAAAAATTGGTATTTATTTTTCACATATATTGAAAAAGAAATTAAAAATACTTTTTACTGTAAGCATATTTTCCTCAGCTAATTACAAATTATTTTAAATAGCATAACTGTAGATACTTTTAATGAAATAAAAATATCATACTTTGTCATTATTAAAACAAATATATTTTTCTTGGTATTTTGTTTGAATTTTAATTTTGTTTATTTATGTTTGTAGAACCTAATAATGCCCATCAAAATACACAAGCATATTTGAATTTTCATGTTTATGATTATATAAAATAATTTTCATTTTAAAATTTAATAAATCTAAAGTA
>NW_013628551.1:0-503 GCF_000695525.1 Brassica oleracea var. oleracea
TAACTTCAGTTAAAACATAGAACTTTTTTTAAATAAACATGTAAAAAATTTTAAAAAAGTTGTTTGATTCTTTTTTTTTAAGTGACCTTAGAACCTAGAATACGCCCCCTTCTACATTTATTCAAATTGAAATAAATTCAATTTTGAATAAAGTAGATTAATATAGTAGAGCAGTTTTCTTCATTTAATCTATGAAATTAAACCAAAAAGCAGTATCCTACACGGAGAACGAGATCAGTCAAAAAAAAGAGTTATTTATTTTAACTAGATTTTTAAAACTTGTAATTAGTAATTTCTATTTTTCTATTTTTCTAGGTTTTAGGTTTTTTTTCTTTTGATATTATATAGAAAATAGAGTGAAAAACCCATCATCTTTGTAGTTAGTTAAAGAAAGAAAAAACCTTTAAATTGAATACAACAAAACATTGCACACATTCCAAAGATTTAGTATTATTATTTTTTTTTATTATTTGTTGTTCTTTTGAATTGATCCAAAACTATTC
>NW_013628552.1:0-503 GCF_000695525.1 Brassica oleracea var. oleracea
CTCCTATGAGATTTATTCAACTTCCTGGTGATTCTCCAACACTTTATCTAACCAAATTAAGCTTCTTACAAAGTGATTCAGCCTGGTTTGATTGGAACGACGAAGAAGCTGTCCTATTCCCAAACTGGGAAACTGGAATCACCTGATTTGAAAGTGGGATAACTTCTTTATCCCAACTCCTATGAGATTTATTCAACTTCCTGGTGATTCTCCAACACTTTATCTAACCAAATTAAGCTTCTTACAAAGTGATTCAGCCTAGTTTTATTGGAACGATGAAGAAGCTGTCCTATTCCCAAACTGGGAAACTGGAATCACACGATTTGAAAGTGGGATAACTTCTTCATCCCAACTCCTATGAGATTTATTCAACTTCCTGGTGATTCTCCACCACTTTATGTAACGAAATCAAGCTTCCTGAAAAGTGATTCATCCTGGTTTGATTGGAACGACAATGAAGCTGTCTTATTCCCAAACTGGGAAACTGGAATCACACGATTTGA
>NW_013628553.1:0-503 GCF_000695525.1 Brassica oleracea var. oleracea
TCGGTTGGGGTTGATTGCTTCGGAGCGGAGTCACGATCCCAGTGGTTGCAGCCTTTCTCTCGCATGATGGCTGCTGATTTTGGAGATTCCTCATCATCGACCGAGATAACGTAGCCTCGCTTCTGAGTGGTATTTCCACCGGAGGAGTGCTGGCGAAGCTCGGGGCGGGTGTCGTTTGTTTGGGAGGATCGTTGTCTCGCTGCTGCTTCTTTTGCGAACTTTGCTCTGGTGTCTTCTTCCATGTGGATAAAATTGTGCGAGCGAGCGATGGCGTCGGAGACAGATTTGGTCGGGTATCGGTAAAGATCCTGGCGGAATGTGGAGTCGACGTGCAAGGTGTTCATCAAAGATTCGACGGCGATATGGTCGGGATTATCGATCTTCGAGACAATAGCTTTGAATTTCTCCATGAAGTTACGGAGACTTTGGTCGCTGGCGTGAGTGAGGTTCCACAATTCTGACACGGTCGCTTCCTGGTTGGTGAACATGATATAGTTCTTAAG
>NW_013628554.1:0-503 GCF_000695525.1 Brassica oleracea var. oleracea
ACGAGTAAAACACATCGGGCTTAAAGTGAATCGTAGTATATGGAACTCGGTCGATTTTTGACAAGTGGAGCCTTTTCGTTAACTGTTTGGTTGTTAGGACTGAGTTTTGTTATGACGAATTTACCGTCTGATTCTCGTTTTGGGTGGTACGATAATTGTTTGTGTAATCGTTACTTGGCGTTTCAAGACAAATTCCGGATTACCGTTTAGCCATCAAGTTATTGGAGCGGTGGTCGCTCAATTGTTTTGGCTTTGCATGAAGGTTGTGTTCAGCTTTATAGCCAAGGAGGAAGGTCAAGTCGGTTAAAATCGTCCTTAAAGGGGATGCTGTAACCTAGTTCGGCTTCAAAGGAAAGGCGTAATTGGGCGAGTGACGAATGGCGTTTATCGAGATTGATAGGCCGAGTATGCCCATGGTGGTAGAAAACGGTTTTCCACTTTAGGGTTGATTTATATGATGAAAGTTTCGTATAATGTTTCCTTTATTTGTATGGAAGTTGTTT
>NW_013628555.1:0-503 GCF_000695525.1 Brassica oleracea var. oleracea
TGAACATCATCGTATGTTAGTTCAGGATGCAACTATGCATTTACACAGTATTCTCATTTTTTTCGAAATTGTTTCAAAATCTATGTGTAACCCCCTACAAATATATTGAGTTTTTGGTAAATGTTTTATATACTGAAACCTATAATCTTTTTAGTGTTGTTTTAAAATTTATAACCACATTCTACATTTGTATTAATGTATGCTAAACTCTCTTTCAAGGTACATGAGCATCGTTCCATTTTTTTAGAAATTAATATAGTAAAACTTCATATACTCCCTAAATTAGTGGAATAACCTTTATCAAATCGCTATTCTATAGAGAAATAGAGTCAAAAAAGGTTCCAAACCTCTTTGACCATCATCATATATTAGTAGATGAGTCAACTATGCATTAAAGCTATATTGTTATATTTTTTGAATTTTTTCTTAAAATCTATGTGTTAAATATTGAATTTCACGTTAAACGCTCTATATATTGAAGCTTATTCTTTTTAGTGTTGTTT
>NW_013628556.1:0-503 GCF_000695525.1 Brassica oleracea var. oleracea
TTAGAGGGAGAGGAGAGGAGTTTGGGAGGAATGAACGAGGAAGTCTCATCTCGGCGTCTCAATATATAGAATAGGATTCGTCGTAAACGCAACGTAATATTACGACGAAGTTACCAGGCCCGCGTTTTTTCATTTACGACGAAGTTACCAGGTCCGCGTTTTTCGATTTACGACGAAATTACGTCGAAACGTCGGTTTACGACGAATTTACCAGGCCCGCGTTTACGACGAAGTTACCAGGCCCGCATTTTTCCATTTACGACGAAATTACGTGGAATAGATACATTTACGACGATTTTACAACGGTTAACCCTAAACACCGAGAATGAAATCCCTAAACCCCAAAGTCACATATCATCTAACATCATATCTCTTCTCTACTACTTTGTGCTCTTTCTCCAACTTAAACTCTAAAACCCTAAGACTCCAAATAATTTTTAAAAACTAAAGAAATACTTATATAAAACAACATTTGTTACACATACATTAGGATGGTAAAAAAA
>NW_013628557.1:0-503 GCF_000695525.1 Brassica oleracea var. oleracea
GTCATTTTCCTTATTGAATGTTATTTTGTGACAAAGACTTAAAAGATTTATTTGAGAGAATTACCCTACAATATAAAAAAAAAATAATAAATAAATATACAATATGAGAAAGGAAAAACTATATCAAACATCTATATCAAAAATGTATAGTTTTCTAATTTTTTCTAAGGAAATATGTATTCACACAAACATACAATTCAGAATTTGTTATTGTTCAGAATACAACATTCAAAAAAATAACTATATGGTTAACATTTGAAAATAAAAATGGTTCCGCGTGTAGCGCGGATTAACTCCTAGTCTATAATTATATAAAGTACACCTTGAATCACTCCCAGGAGGTCCACATCAGATGACACGTCATCAATTCGTGCTCTCTTGAAGCGACACATGTCACCGAGGAGCAAAACTCTGCGTTTCATTAAGTGTCCGTACGGGCTTTTTTATTTTTTTTTAATTTTTGGCCAAGATGGGCTTCGATACAATCGTTATGGCCTTGCGAA
>NW_013628558.1:0-503 GCF_000695525.1 Brassica oleracea var. oleracea
CGACTACGCTTTAGAATTGAATTAATGAAATTTTTGTTACAAAAAAAAAGCTTTTATTTTGTATGTATCTGTCTTCTCTTCTAGTAGTGGCATTTTTTAAGCGTTAAGTTCTCTGGCGTTTGCTTTTTTTTATCCTACTATGTTTCGAGACTTTTTCCTCTATCAAGAGTGAAGTGACGCGAGTTGAGTGCACTCAGTTTATTCAAGAGACCAATAGATTCAGGAAGTGAAGACCATTGCTTGCTCCACTTCAGACTTTGTATTCCAGATCTATAAAGTCTGTATAGGTGTGGGAAATCACCTTGTAACCAGTCGTTTTGATTACCATATATAGACCACTATTTGTTATTCATTTTAAGTGATTATGTTTTCTAATTCCAAAAAACTTACTATCAGATCAGAAATGGTCATGAGCATATCAAAGTGAAACATTGGCATAGAACCCCCAATTTTTTTAAAAAAAATTACATGGAAAAAACTTCTCAAATTTGTAAAAAAAAATT
>NW_013628559.1:0-503 GCF_000695525.1 Brassica oleracea var. oleracea
GACTTCTTTTATTACGTATAGACTTCCAAAGGATAGAAACGTAAAATGCATTTCTGCTTTTTTTGTCATAAAAGTTAAATAGTACTTTCACTACTCCTTTAGGTTGGTTTTGCATTTAACTGAAAGTGGGGTACACTTTTACATTTGACTTGAATATTTGGGTTGGTTTTAGCAAATGTCCCCATAGAATATTACATTTTGTTTATTTTCAGTACAGCTACAACCCGGGTAATATAAATACTTTAAACATACATATTCCCTTCAAGTATACACATGCATGTCAAAAGATTGATTTTTTTAAAGATTGATTTATTATTAGTATTGTCTCATTTTTTTTTTGTTTAATAGTATTGTCTCATTGCTATTTCTGGTAAATACGTTTTCAGTATTTTCAAAAATATTTCACGCAAATATAACTTATTAGTTTTCTGAAACCTAAATGATACACAACTTCAGTACAAGAAAACATATTTTTTACTAGGGCAGTATTCGTTGTAAATTCG
>NW_013628560.1:0-162 GCF_000695525.1 Brassica oleracea var. oleracea
TGATGCCTAAGGGCACTCATCTAGAGATCAAAAATTCCTTGTATTCCTCAAGATCTAAAAGGAGCCTATTGAGTTTCAAAGACATAAGATTGAACGGTTTCCATCTTGAAACATGGGAAGAAAGAAATAAAGAAATCCTTAACATAATTTCTTTATTTCTTT
>NW_013628560.1:202-503 GCF_000695525.1 Brassica oleracea var. oleracea
CATAGAAACCTTACCTGCAATGTCTACTGGCCTATACTATGCAAAGGTCAATATGATCGAGGCTAATGCCTGCGACAATTTCACCTTATGGCATAACCGGTTTGGCCATCCCGGTACTAACATGATGCGAAAGTTGATGATGAACTCACAAGGGCACACGTTCAAAGGAGTTGTCCCATACAATCTCACATGTGCAGCATGTGCATAAGAGAAACTCATAATTACCAGGCCATCACCAGCCAAAGTTAATAAATAAATCATAAATTTTCTGGAAAGGATTCAGGGAGACATATGTGGACCA
>NW_013628561.1:0-246 GCF_000695525.1 Brassica oleracea var. oleracea
ATAAAGATTTGATAAAAAAATTTGCATCCTTCTTCATTTTTGTTTAATTTTTAATTTTTTAAAAAAATAAACAATCACATTAACCATATAATATAAAAATATATGTTTTCTTATATGTTATATTTTGAATTTTTTAAAATGATTTTCAATTACAAAAATGAAGAAACCTTATATGTTATATATTTTTTTTTAAACGACTTTAAAATACAAAAATGAGGACACCTTATATGTTATATTTTTCTTATA
>NW_013628561.1:317-503 GCF_000695525.1 Brassica oleracea var. oleracea
GATATGACTAAAAACATTAAAATGACATGTATCAGTTCGATGATTGATTTGAAAGCTTTCAAAACCATATGTAAGATAAAAGTCAAAATAATTTAACTGTGAAAACAATACTGTTCACTTTTTCAAGAAAGTGTTTGAAAGGAAAAATAAGATTTTTATGTCATAATTTGTTTAATGTCCACTAGA
>NW_013628562.1:0-503 GCF_000695525.1 Brassica oleracea var. oleracea
GTATTTTGTCATAACAAAATTTTTAAACCATGGATCATAAAATTTGATTGTGAGACTCTTAACAATTTTAGTAATTTATAGTCGTTTGTAAAAATTCAAAATATACCGTATACATAAAAATCTAAATTTTTATTATATGGTTATTGTGGTTGTTTAATTTATTTAATAGTTTAAAATTAAACAAATATGATAGAAGATACACTATTTTTTTATCAAATCTTTATTATTCAAAATCATTAATTGCCATATATACTTAAGCCAAATTAGGCAATTCCGTAAATTTTATTTAAGGAAATAATAAAGTACATTAATGATGAATTTATTGTTAGTTTAATAAAAAACTTATTATATAATTAGATGGACCAACATATTTCTCTAATGATTCTAAGAATCATTCTATTGATGACATGTAGTTACAAAAAAAAGTTGTAATGATTCTCAAATAATATATAGGGGATTGTATTTTACTTTTATTCTTCCTTTGAAATATTTGATGATTTTTA
>NW_013628563.1:0-503 GCF_000695525.1 Brassica oleracea var. oleracea
GACTTGTTGCAAGAGGCTACACTCAAGTCTATGGTGAAGATTACCTTCACACCTATGCACCAGTAGCTAAGCTTCACACGATACGGATTGTACTCTCATTGGCTGTGAACTTAGAATGGGATCTGTGGCAAATGGATGTCAAGAATGTTTTTCTACAAGGAGAGTTAGAAGATGAGGTCTACATGAGACCACCACCTGGTATGGAACACCTTACCAAACCAGGAAATGTATTGAGGCTGAAGAAAGCCATCTATGGTTTGAAACAATCACCAAGAGCGTGGTACCACAAACTAAGCACCACACTCAATGGAAGAGGTTTTGCCAAGTCTGAAGCTGATCATACCCTATTCACTCTCACTAGCCAACAAAGAATCATTATCATTCTCATCTATGTTGATGACATTATCATCACGGGCAGTGACAAAGAAGGGATCATCTCGACCAAGACGTTCCTTGAGGCTTCATTTGATATCAAGGACTTGGGAGAGCTCAAATACTTCCTA
>NW_013628564.1:0-503 GCF_000695525.1 Brassica oleracea var. oleracea
TATAAGAAATAAAAATATTAAATTAAATATATATCGTAATATTATCAATTATATAAAAAAAATTAGAATAAATAAATATAAAAATAAGAAAAGATAAACAATAAGTAAATACACAATATAAACCTTTTGAGGCTCCATAGAGCGTCCACGTCAGCGAAAAAAAGTTCTCTCCGAAGATGACACGTGGCATTATTACCAAAAAATAAAAAATAACTAATAAGTAAATATAGATATAAAAATAATAAGTAAATACACATTATAAGAAATAGAAAATTTACATTAAACATTTATGTGAAAAAGTATAATAAAATAAATAAATAAGTAAAACAGAAAATATTTCGGTTATTAAAAAATAAATAAATAAGTAAGTAAATATACAATAAAAAAATAATAATAAGTAAATATACAATAAAAAAATAATAATAAGTAAATATACAATATAAGAAATAGAAACAGTACATTAAACAATAATATGTAAAAATACAATATAAGAAAAAATAAAT
>NW_013628565.1:0-103 GCF_000695525.1 Brassica oleracea var. oleracea
AATTGCAATATAAGGAAAAATAAATAATAAGTAAATAAACAATATAACGAATATAAACATTGCATTAAACAATAATAAGTAAATATATAATATAAGGAAAATA
>NW_013628565.1:275-503 GCF_000695525.1 Brassica oleracea var. oleracea
ATATTACATTAGATATATATCGTAATATTACCATTGATATAAAAGCAAGAAATTTAGAATAAATAAATATAAAAAATAAGAAAAGATAAACAATAAGTAATAGAAATATTGTATTAAATATTTATCGTAATATCATAATAAATAAATAAAAAAAAGTAAATATAGAATATAAGAAATAAACATATTACATTAGATATATATCGTAATATTATCATTGATATAAAAGCA
>NW_013628566.1:0-503 GCF_000695525.1 Brassica oleracea var. oleracea
ACGGACGAACCAAGACCGGTCGTTACGCTACTAACCGCACATGCACGATGTCCGGTAGCTACGTAGAGACCAAGCATCCGTCCCGCTCGGTCGCTACGTAGCGACCAAGCTCGAGCCGAAGCTCGGTCGCTACATAGCGACCGAGCGATCTTTCCGCTAGTGACCGAGTTCGAGCCAAAGCTCGGTCGCTACGTAGCGACCGAGCGTTCGTTCCGCTCGGTCGCTGCGTAGGGACCAAGCTCGAGCCGAAGCTCGGTCGCTACGTAGCGACCAAGCGATCATTCCGCTCGGTCGCTACGTAGCGACCGAGCGTTCTTTCCGCTCGGTCGCTACATAGTGACCGAGCCCAAGCCGAAGCTCGGGAGCATGAGCTGAAGCTCGGTCGCTACGTAGCGACCGAGCCCAAGCCGAAGCTCGATCGCTACGTAGCGACCGAGCAACCGTTCCGCTCGATCGCTACGTAGCGACCGAGCGACCGTTCCGCTCGATCGCTACGTAGCGAC
>NW_013628567.1:0-503 GCF_000695525.1 Brassica oleracea var. oleracea
AAAATTGAGGTTACATCTTTTCAAATGTTCCTCAATTAATATATAAGTGATTCGATAGTTAATTTAATAAAAAATATAATGTAAGTAAAGATGGACCAACCTATTTTTCTAAGAATAGTATATTTTATATAGTCATTTATTAAATGAGAATTTATAATCATACAGTTCTATGATCATTCATATCATTTTATAACTGAATATTTAAATAATAGATAACAAAAATTTCAATGTGAAATCTTTAATAATTTTATAATTTATAAATGTTTTTGAAAATTCATTGAAAGTTTTAATATTAAAATATTTATGTAATCTTATGGTATATAGTATAATCTATATATATATATATATATATATATGTTTAATTATTAAATGATATTTTTTATTCATATGGTTTATTTCAAGTTCTTGTTGTCGGAGCGGATCTCGAATCGGAGCGGATCTCGAATCGGATCGGATCGGATCTCGAATCGTTTTTGTTTATTTCAAGTTCTCTCACTGATTTT
>NW_013628568.1:0-503 GCF_000695525.1 Brassica oleracea var. oleracea
ACTCCCATGTGGTGGATGCAACTACTTTTAGATTTCTCATAAGTCTGTCTATATAAGAGAAAAAATTAGACTTGCAGCAAATTGATTTAGTGACTGCATATTTATATGGTCAACTGGATAATGAAATTATTATAGGGTATTGAGCTGAAAGAACAGCAAGTTCTCGAGAACAATATTGATAATCATCAAAGTATATGATCTGAATATCCTAGGAACCTCTGGATACAATTTTCCAAATAGTTGAATATCTCAAGAAAGAGTTTGAGATGAAAGATCTTGGAAAACAAAGTTTTGTTTGGGATTACAGCTTGAGTACATTAACAATGAAATCCTTGTGCATCAAATAGTATATACAGAAAAGGGTAATCAAGAGATTTAATATGGACCAGTCTCACCCATTATCTAGTACATGGGCGTGAGATCACTTGTTTTGGACACTGATCCATTCAGTCCAGTGTCCAAAGGTGGATGATAAAGAAGTCCATTTAGTCCTGAGATGGACG
>NW_013628569.1:0-502 GCF_000695525.1 Brassica oleracea var. oleracea
ATGACACATATCTACAACATTCATCACAAAGAGTTGACATCTATCTACAATATGAACATCGAATTCTATCTATTTATTACCGAGAATTCAATCCTAATCTAACACTAACCAGCATCATTTATTACGGGAATTCAAACCTAACCTAATCTAACACTAACCACCATCATTTATTACCGGAATTCAAACCTAACCAAAGACAAATGTGTTACCTGTATTGATTTTCTCGTCCTTGTTGATGACGAACCTTCTTCTTCTCTCCTGATCCATCTATATTAAGACCAAAAGACAGAAACATTTCAGATAGAATTAAAGGATTTATATCAACAATTGTGCAATGTTCAATGTCAAAAATCTATAACATGTGCAATGTTCAATGTCAAAAATCCTGATCATGATACCAACCAACCTAACGAAAATAAATATTAAGACCTCAAAAGATTTTCTCTGAATATGAACAAATCGTAAATCAAGAAAAGAACACAAAGCTTGATTCTTGAGATGG
>NW_013628570.1:0-502 GCF_000695525.1 Brassica oleracea var. oleracea
AGCTTATTAACATAAGAATCTGCGGGAGCCAACGCACCACAACACTGTAGAAGAAATAGATCAAGCTCAATTCCCTGCTCTGACCTGCAAATGGAAACAACTAGAGTGAGAAACATGCGTTTAAATGATGATCTACAGTACTTGATGATAAACAATAGTATTCTTTCACATACCAGCGAACTGAGCTAACCGACCGATACCACTCGCAAGATAGAATTGCAGAATCCCCATTCTTCTTCCACATTCCAGCAATAACTTGGGCACAAAACACCCTAACCCGGACCACATGCTCCATAACAAGAGCGGAAAACCCATGAGGATGAAAATCTCCTAACACATAGCTGAAGAAGTTGGTATGAGGGATCTCATGACTAACATTGACTCCATGGTGCAATGCAGATTCTCCATAACACATCCCTAAAGCTTTTTGTATAAGCAAAGATAGGAACCGATGTATCGGTAGATGAATAGATATGGCCTGAGAGCTCACATCGTAGTGGAT
>NW_013628571.1:0-502 GCF_000695525.1 Brassica oleracea var. oleracea
AAAAAAAAAAAAAAAAAAAAAAAACCAAACTATTAGATATATCAATATGTTAGGGGATTCTGAGTTCAAACGTGTATGAGACCAGCTTGGAATGAAGCAGGAAGTAAATGGTCAGAACCTCCAAATAGTTTAGGATTGACCGTGGTCACCAACATCACAGACTTGGTCTTATCGCCTGCTTTCAAGAGACCCCTGAAGGTCGATGCAGCCTCATCCCACAGAGATAAGTAGACAGTCACATCTCTGTCGGAGAAACAATAAGTAATCATTAGTAAACAAAACACAGTAATGAACTAAACAGATATATAAGCAGCAGACGTGACTTATCAAGATGATTTCATTAGTTATAAAACACAGCACAACAATAACTAAACCGCCACGAAGCAGCGAACTCGACCTACCAAGATGATCCCACATAATAATAAAACACAGCACAACAATAACTAAACAGCTACGAATCAGCGGACTCCACTAATCAAAATGCTTCATAACTCGAGACATT
>NW_013628572.1:0-502 GCF_000695525.1 Brassica oleracea var. oleracea
TGATCACCTCGGTCCCACTTCCTACTCGAGCATAGATAAACTGATCAGAAAACTTAACAATCTCCAGCTCTCCTACTTCCGATCTCCATAAAAGCCACATACCACCGCTCTGGCCACACGCATCCACTCTAAAGGAGTTCTCAAACCCCAATCTCTGACAAATTCTACCCGCAGCTGCTCCACTAGCGTGCGTTTCAAATACTGCAAGTATATCAGTATTAAATTTCTTCACCATATATCGGATCGATCGACGGAATTGGGGTTTATTTGCTCCCCGGCAATTCCAAAAAATGCACTTCATCAGATTTCTATAGTCTACACCTAGAATCACCGGGGCAAATCGTTATGCCTCCGTACCCGTCAACGCCACTCCCACTTGCTCCACACAGGAATCCGATGTAGCAATCTGGGGGGTCTCCATCTGTGCAATTTGCACCTGCATACTCCTCTGCTCCTCAGCATGGTCGGGATTCCTCTCCTTCCCTTCTACGTCACTAACTCC
>NW_013628573.1:0-502 GCF_000695525.1 Brassica oleracea var. oleracea
ATCCAGGACCAACAGGTTCTCCCATATCATTAAAATCAACTCTTTCTCGAGCATTTGGATCTTTTGCGATGTGCTTCATCTTTGTTGGTCCTCTATGCTTCTGCTGCTTAAGTTGAGATGGATTATTCTCTTCATTCAGTTCCAACTCACCTTCTACTTCTTCTTGCTCGTCTACCTTTTCAGGCTCTTCCTGATCAGACCTTGCAGTTTCATCTCCTTTTTCAGTTTCTTCTCCCTTTTGAGGCTCTTCCTCCACGTTTGCCTCTTCAGAATTTGCACAATCTGCAGGTTGTTCGGACTCTGGTGTAGGTGCATTCTCTTCAGGGTGTGGTTGGGCATACGTTGTACAAATAAATTCCACTTCGTCATCTTGCTTCTTACTTGGCTTCCTTGTTGCTTTCTTCGTTACTTTTTTCGTGACATTCTTTGTGACCTTGTTCATATCTTTAGTCGTATCTCTCTTAGGGCGGCCCATATTAATTCACCTGAAACAAATAACACT
>NW_013628574.1:0-502 GCF_000695525.1 Brassica oleracea var. oleracea
CTCAAATCCTCTCTTTTAAAAGTTCTAACAATTGCATGTTTTTCACTTACAAAAAAAAGGTAGTTGACTCATATTGTTCAGCCTGTGGATTGCATTACCAGGGCCGTGCTTGATAGGAAGCAGGTCAAGTATTGGCGTCAGGGCCGGTTAGACTAAATATTATTTTGGGGTCGATTTCTGTAAAGTTGTCTTTGGTTCCGTGGTTGATTAAGCTGCTTTAACTGATCAGGTCACAAGTTCGGGATAGCTTTAGCAACGCTTTTGTATTATCTGTGTTTTTACCAGTTATTTTAGGTTAAATAGTTTATATTAAAACAAATTAAGGGGTAAAAAAATAATTCTATGCTTCTAACCTAGAAAAAGTCAGGCACTGCCCTCTGAATTATGCTCATTGTTGTAGTACCTTCTCTCAACTCAGGTACATTTCTTGCCACGCCTTTTGTTGACTTAAGCTTCTCCTCGTATAATCTTGGCTTTGATGGTTGTTCTGATATTCTGTATG
>NW_013628575.1:0-502 GCF_000695525.1 Brassica oleracea var. oleracea
TTTGACAATGGCGAAGCGCGACTGTAGAACTCCAAATGCACGTTCAACATCTTTCCTGCATGCTTCTTGTTGCGTTGCAAAATATTTGTTTTTTGGACTCCTTGGCTCTTAAATAGTTTGTACTATGGTCGACCATTTTGGATAAATACCATCCGCTAAATAGTAACCCATATAATATTCTTTTTCTTGAATAAAATAATGAGCAGGAGGAGCAATACCTTGAGCAAGATTGGAAAAAAGATGAGAAGAGTCCAACACGTTGATATCGTTATTAGTGCCTGGCATTCCGAAATATGCATGCCATATCCAAAGATCATAATCTGCGACAGCTTCAAGAATTATAGTTGGTGATCCACTACGACCCGCATATTGTCCCGCCCAACTGGTAGGACAATTCTTCCACTTCCAGTGCATGCAATCTAAACTGCCAAGCATTTCAGGAAATCCTCGGTTTTCACCAATATAAAGAAGTCTAGCAATATCACTAGACGTTGGTGACCGT
>NW_013628576.1:0-502 GCF_000695525.1 Brassica oleracea var. oleracea
TGTTTTCCTATTTCTACGCACTCACCATATCAAGAAAGGATATCTATTAATTAACACAATTATCACTTTCTTTTATTTAAACATGACAAACACGTATTCCTTATCTATAGAAAGTATATTATGTTTTCATTATGGTATAATTTAAAGGAATGTATATATTTGATTTGATTTGGCGTTAAAATCAAAACTACCAAAATATTATGAGTTATTCCTATTAAACCTACCCTCCCCTATGCCAAGTATATATATCTCATCTATCCTCCGTAAAAAAAACGCATCCAGAAAACCTAAACATGTCTAAACCAACGTTTACTCCTCTCATAAAACTAAGACTTTACAAAACACAACTGGCGCGAGTGAAGTGTTTTTTACATTCATGGAAGCAAAAAACACTTCTTGGAGGTGATTCATTCGAGATGGTTTTAGCTGATGCATGAATAACTTTTTATTTATAACTTTTCTTCCATTCATTACATTTCTTTGCTTTACTTGGATCTAATAT
>NW_013628577.1:0-502 GCF_000695525.1 Brassica oleracea var. oleracea
AAATATATAAATAAAATAAATTGAACTCCTACCCGGGGTTTCTTTTATAAATTTATTTATTTAATTTGTTTGGAAAATAACAAATAATTAGTAATAAATGAGGATGTCTAAAAATGTCAAAGTGTTGGTCTCTCTAGTTCTTGTAGTGTTCTTGGCTCTTGCAGCAACCAATATTGAGGCGAGATACATAAATTATCGTGATCTTGGTAGTGGAGATCACAGTTTGGCGTGCGATAAAGCGAATCCTAGCACCTGCAAGAAGCAAGAAGTCAATCCTTACCATAGAGGATGCGAGACGGCCGAGCGGTGCCGTGAATCTCGTTAAATTATACAAATGATAACCGAAGATCATATTCATGCATCAAATTAGTTTCCTAATTTGGTTAATTTATAAAAAATGCAATCCTCATATTAATTTGAGATGATCAAATTAATTTCCTTGTTATTTAATTAGTCTGTTATTGGCTTTGTAATTGATTTTAACACGATGATGTTACGATCA
>NW_013628578.1:0-502 GCF_000695525.1 Brassica oleracea var. oleracea
CATCAAACTGAAGTCAATTCTTAAAGAGTTAAACTTCAGTAAGTGTTCTAAGGAACCATCGCTTTTCAAGAAAAGAACGAATGGGCGTGAGTTGTTAGTTGCTGTTTACGTAGATGATCTTTTGGTAACTGGATCTTGCGTGGAGATCATACGAGAGTTTAAAACAGAGATGGCGGCAAAATTTGAAATGACTGATCTTGGCAAGCTTACCTACTACTTAGGGATCGAAGTGATACAGTCTGAGCTTGGCATTGTTTTGAAGCAAGAACGATATGCGTTAAAGATCTTAGAAGAGGCAGGGATGAATGAGTGTAATGCAGTCCAAATCCCGATGGACTCAGGCGTAAAACTATCTAAGGCAGAAGAAGAAAAAGACGTCAACGAGACAGAGTTTAGGAAGAACGTTGGGTGTCTTAGGTATTTGATTCATACACGTCCTGATCTTGCCTACAGTGTAGGGGTTCTGAGCAGATATATGCATAATCCTAAGGTCTCACACTCA
>NW_013628579.1:0-502 GCF_000695525.1 Brassica oleracea var. oleracea
CATTTTGTGTTGTATAAGTTTATTTATGAAATTATGAATCAATATGAATTTGATAACGTAAAGGTTGCAATAGTAATGCAAGAACATATATTATCTGATGCAATATATTGATATGCACAAATATATTATAAATAATTGTTTACTCACATGGAAGTGTTCCAGTTTTAGTGACTGCTAGCTGGCAGACAAGAAATGGTGTTCGATGTTTGATCATGTGTTCTTTGTGTAGCTGATGATAGGTCAAGGTATTCAGGTTGTGAATTATTTCTCCGACTTGGGCAGCACCACCAGACTTGATTTGCGCACAACTCGTAACGCCATCGTGAATCATATCGCGCTTACTGCCTCTTGTGTTTTTGCTTTTATTTGAAAATATCGTTAGACAACATGCGATCTTAAAATATTTCTGCATGGTTTGTCTTAGATTTGTCGTTTTCCTTCACATGAAATGATTTCGAGGTCGGGACCCATGATTAGATTTAGTGATGTTCTTGGTTTTAGT
>NW_013628580.1:0-502 GCF_000695525.1 Brassica oleracea var. oleracea
TGTGACATGGTCACATCAACATGTATAATGGAACACAGCTACAACAAAAAATCTTTCCCTTTCAGGTGAAATGGAAAAAGACCGGTTTAAAAGCTGGTTAACAAGATTTCACTTCGGATTGGTTTGATGTTTTTTCCATATTTATTGACACGATACATATGACTATCATCATCATTGGTGAATTTATAAAATAGTCTCTCACCAAGTCACCAATTGAAAAGATGTAGAAAACGTGAGAAAAAACTAAAGAAAGAAAATAGAGTAGGTTTTGCATTTGAAAAACTCGTATAATTTTTCTTTATAGAATCTATGGGTGAGAAAATCATATGCTCTAGTAAACGTAAACTTTTGGAAACTCGGAGATCCATAATGGGCTTTTGGGCTAAATACGATTTACTTACAAAATCCGAAGAGGCCCATTTTAAAGAGGAATAGATTGGTTCATGAAACCAAACGCCAGCGTAAACCCTACAGAAAATTTCAAATCTCCTTTCCTCTCTTT
>NW_013628581.1:0-502 GCF_000695525.1 Brassica oleracea var. oleracea
AAGTCTTCATTAAAAAAATTTCCTTTGACGTGTGTCCGATACTCTTACATCGGCGCAATCGCCCTTGGGTTCGGTTATCGACTCGACTACATCTTCTATCCACTACCTACGTCCTTCAGACAATCCAGGTGTTCTTATCACCTCAGTTCTACTTCGTGGCGATAATTATACTGAGTGGACAACAGAATTTTCTAACTCAATTCAAGCCAAACAAAGGCTAGGTTTCATCAATAGAACAATTGCAAAGCCGACCACCGAACCAGATCTATCTCGATGGATGGCAACCAACTCAATGTTGGTTGGTTGGATACGCACTAAGGAACATTACGTTGTATAAATTGAGTTACGGAAAGACATGTTAAAGCTTCGAAGGAGATATCATAATATATACACATATACTATAAGCGAGAATGCCAAGAAAAACAAAAAATGCTGGTGATAAAGACGAAACCCACGTGGGTATGAGTTGTATCCAGTAAACTAAAGGGTGAGTGCATCGATA
>NW_013628582.1:0-502 GCF_000695525.1 Brassica oleracea var. oleracea
TTACTATCCGTCGGAATTTCCTCGAAATATTTTCATTTTACCGGGCAGATATTTCGCGAAAATTGAAATTAGAATTCCGCGGAATTCCGACGGATGATATCCGTCGGACCCTAGGTTTTATAACCACGAGCCCCTTCTTCTTCCCCATTTCTCTCTTCTTCCTCTACGCGACTCCTCTCTTCTCTCCGGCGATTTCCCCCTGAAATCCGACGATATCTCCGGCGATCTCCCCCTTCTCTTACACAAATCATGTAAGGACCCTATCCCACTCTCTTAGGTTCTATTTGTTAGGTTTTTGTGTAGGTTTGATAGATTTTTGTTAGGGTGATTGGTTAGGGTTGTGATTTGGTTGTATAATAGGTTTAGAATTGTGATTTGGTTGAATAATTTGTTTTGTTGAATTGATTTAGAATTTTTTAATAATTTTTTTATTTTTTTTGTATTTATAAAATCAATTTTTTGTATATAAAATCGATTTTTGTATTTTACAAAACGATTTTTC
>NW_013628583.1:0-502 GCF_000695525.1 Brassica oleracea var. oleracea
TGTTGGAACTACACGAGAAATGGCCAATACACAGTCAAGTCTGGATATTGGGTTGCTCACAACCTGTTGAAGCAAGAAGAGGAAAAGGAAATGTTAGAGCCAAGTATCACTAAACTTCAAGCCTTTGCTTGGAAGTTGAAAGCGCCAAGGAAGATGTGCCATCTTATATGGCAATTGATCACGGGTCTGGTAGCAGTAACAAGGAATCTAGTAAGGCGTAATATGAGGTGCGATAATTATTGCCCAAGGTGTGGGGAAATAGAGGAATCTGTAACTCATGCAATATTTGAATGCCTTCCAGCCTTGCAAGTATGGTCTTTATCGGTAACTCCTACAAGTCCAGGTATATTCCCAGTGGCGAGCGTCTACACAAACATGGACTATCTTTTCTGGAAGAAAAATAATATCATTGTACCAGACCAAGACAGGGATAATAATATGGTATATTTGGAAGTCTCGCAATGATAAGCTTTTCAGGGGTATAGATAGAGACCCTTTGGAA
>NW_013628584.1:0-158 GCF_000695525.1 Brassica oleracea var. oleracea
ATTTAAAATGTTTTGTAAAATCCAAAAAATCGAATTTATATAGAAAAGTTTTTTTTGTAAAGTCCAAAAAATCGGAATTTATATAGAAAAATCGTTTTGTAAAATACAAAAATCGATTTTATATACAAAAATCGATTTTATAAATACAAAAAAAAAAA
>NW_013628584.1:193-502 GCF_000695525.1 Brassica oleracea var. oleracea
ACCTATTATACAACCAAATCACAATCCTAACCAATCACCCTAAAAAAAATCTATCAAAACCACACAAAAACCTAACAAATAGAACTTAAGAGAGTGGGATAGGGTCCTTACATGATTTGTGTAAGAGAAGAGGGAGATCGCCGGAGATATCGTCGGATTTCAGGGGGAAATCGCCGGAGAGAAGACAGGATTTGCGCAGAGGAATAAGAGAGAAATGGGGAAGAAGAACGGGCTTGTGGTTATAAAACCTACTGTCCGACGAACATTATCCGTCGGAATTCCGTCGGAATTATAATTTCAATTTTCGCG
>NW_013628585.1:0-502 GCF_000695525.1 Brassica oleracea var. oleracea
AACTGGTGGTTCAATAGTCCTAGATTTTTATCTGACACTCGATAATCTTTTTTCTATAACAAAAAAAAATTTTCATCAATTTTTATATAAACATAGATAATGTAACTTATACTATGTTCATTCAAAATTGTTGACTTGGAGAAAAAAATTAAAAAATCAAGAAAGTTCGAGAAAATTCCCTTAACTAAAAGAAAAGGATTATAACCACCGGTTATAAATCTTTCTCATTTTTTATAAACATTGTTTAATTTTGAAATAAATTTCCAATTATTTTTAAATCGGTGCGTGCACCCTATTTTCTGAAACAAACCTAATTTTGTTATATACTCCTATTACGGAAGATACATTATAAGACTTGTACATATGCATAATATTATTAAAATACTATGAAAATTAAAATTAACTATAAAAGCAAAATAGTTGCAACGTAAGGAATTTCTGCTAAAAATACAGCTCTCTGCTCTACCGACTGAGCTAAAGTCGGCATTGTAATAAGATAGAT
>NW_013628586.1:0-502 GCF_000695525.1 Brassica oleracea var. oleracea
AAAATGCTATTAGTTAGTGTGATATTTGAAATCAAATTAAAAGCAAATTTTATTTCAAATATATACTAAAATTATATTTAAGTAATCACGATTTATATTTGCAAAAACAAATTACCGTCACTTTTAGAATTTTTGGATCTTGATTCATATTGAAGATCTTGTTTGAACAAACTTTAAAATATATTTTATTTTGTATATGTCATTTTATGTTTTAAAATACACATTTTTATTTAACAACATTTTAGATGGAGGAGTTAAACTACTAACAAAAATTAGTTGAGTTTTTTTATATTAGATTTCTAGTTGAGAGGTGGTGTTTTTGTAAGAGAAAATATTTTAAAATTTATAGCCAAGATTATATTTAGGAAATTTGAGTAGTGAAAAAAATGAATTTAATAAAAAGCATTTTATATGTATTTTGTATTTAATCGTTCTCAATTATTTTAAAAATGGTGGTGGGTTATATTTTAATGCTTTATCATATAAAGTTTGTATTTTTTTT
>NW_013628587.1:0-502 GCF_000695525.1 Brassica oleracea var. oleracea
TTAGAGACTGACTGTTAGCGAATGTCATAAATGTTCCACCCCCGCTACGAACTCTTCCGAAAGTTTTCCAGTCTTCTCATCGATCCTCTTGTACATCCACTCTCGAAAATTTGAATAATTGTAATATCCGGACATTATATGACAACATATAACGCTAGTTTTTTTTGCTATTTTTTTCGTGCTCTGTACGAGTGAGAAGAGAAGTAAACGATAATAGCCTGTATATATATATATAGAAAATATTCCGACTAATTAGCGACTAAATTTCGACTGCAGATAAAAATTTGGTACACCGACAAAACAATGTTTACCACGTGTTGTACCAGTTTTTCCCGACTACTTAGCGACTGAATTATGAACAGAGATTCGGTCGCAAAATAGTCCCAAATTTTCCGACTGATCAACGACTAATATTCGCCGACCATGTTATAGTCGTAGATCAGTCGTTAGTTTATGACTGTTATGCGACTAAACATCTCCGTCCCTATTTTCCGACTGATAT
>NW_013628588.1:0-502 GCF_000695525.1 Brassica oleracea var. oleracea
TATTTTTTGTTTATTAGAACTATTTTAATATATTTATTAAATATTTTAATGTCTATAGAAGTTTTTTGTGATTGAAAACTATTATTTGGGATTTAAGAAAAAATAATTTTTTTATATTTATATTATATAAATTTCTATATTTATTAAACATTTTTAATATTATTAAAATTATTTTTTGTAATTATTAAACTATTTTTTTTTATTAAAACTTTTTTGTTTATTAGAACTATTTTTATATATTTATTAAACATTTTTAATGTCTATAAAACTTTTTTTGTGATTAAAAACTATTATTTGGGATTTAAAAAAAAAAATTAATTTATATATTTCTATATTTATTAAATATTTTTTTTATAATTTACAGGTCGCATGATGATCAGACCCGGCCTCGACAGCGTCGTGGTCGTGGTGATACGGGGAGCCAGTCTCGAGATTCCAGCCATTTTCAGGATTCACCTTCGCCCCACATCTCCTACCATACATCTCCCTCTGCTGCACCCGC
>NW_013628589.1:0-502 GCF_000695525.1 Brassica oleracea var. oleracea
CACATGTAACAATCATAATAGTGATAAATCAAAATTAATTGTGACCAATATAAGTTCTAACGATTTTTTTTTTTTTTTTTGCAGCCACATTTTGTGATTTTTAATGATTATGAGTCGGACGAGGACTGATGCTAATCCTTTCTTAAGGAACTAAGTTGAAGTCCAATATGGCCGTCAAAGTGCAAGAGTTTAAGAATTAATTTTTTTTTCTGTTCATCAAATTTCATAATGTTTTCCGTTGTCTCTCTTTTGGCTTTTATATTTATGAGAATTAATTATGAGGTGTTATTTGGTTCGTTATATATAACAACTCCTTTAATCTATTTATTTTTCCACATTACAGCAAAATTATTGTTTTAAACTTTAAAAGTGCGGAACTTATCACTAGAAGATAGTATAGAACTATATATTCAAAATTTCAAACATAAGGTTGTTATATATATGTTAAAGTTCCGAAAAAGCATAATTAATAAACGAATAAAGTAAAAGAAGGTAATATATT
>NW_013628590.1:0-502 GCF_000695525.1 Brassica oleracea var. oleracea
CCCGAAATACCCGAACCAAACCGAACCGATACCCGAAATGCCCAGGCAACGTTAGTCTTCTATAAGACCTTCAATGAAGTCGTCCAGAAGGTCGTCCAGTTAGTCGTCCAGGGTTTAGTCTATGTATTAAAAATTTGTGTTATGAACTTATCTGTGTCAACTTCTTTGTCAAATTGCACTACCAAACAAATTTGAGATAGTCTTGCCTTTTATATTTTCCGAAATATAGTTACAAAAGGTCACTGCTCAGAAGACTTTCCAGAATACTTATAGTTAAGTCGTCCAACATTCCAGAGGACTTAACTGTAAGTCTTCTGTGCAGAATATAGTTACAAAATAGGGATCAAGTTCAAATACACACATCAGCCTAATCTATCGTACAAAATAATCTAACGAAGCCTATTTATCACCCCTCATACGCACCCAGGTTGGCATCATTATCCTTGTTTTCGAAATCATGCGCGTCAGGAAGCTCTTGAAATATATCCACCGCCATCTTATC
>NW_013628591.1:0-229 GCF_000695525.1 Brassica oleracea var. oleracea
TCTTATGGGTAGAAGAAACCGAGAAGGCATTCAAGAAGTTGAAGGAAGCTCTCACGACTGCACCAGTGTTAGCTTTGCCCGAGCAAGGTAAACCTTACACGGTTTACACGGATGCTTCACGAGTTGGGTTAGGTTGTGTTCTTATGCAAAATGGGCGAGTCATTGCATATGCTTCACGGCAACTACGAAAGCATGAGGATAACTACAGTACACATGACTTGGAGTTAGC
>NW_013628591.1:299-502 GCF_000695525.1 Brassica oleracea var. oleracea
AAAGTCTTAAATACCTCTTCACTCAGCCAGATCTCAACCTGCGCCAGCGTAGGTGGATGGAGTTTGTGGCAGATTATGACATACAGATTCGCTACCATCCTGGTAAAGCGAATGTTGTTGCGGATGCTTTAAATCGAAGAAAGTTGGACGCATATATAGAGAAAGAAGTGGAGCTGTTGAACCAAGAGTTGAAACAAGTGAAG
>NW_013628592.1:0-502 GCF_000695525.1 Brassica oleracea var. oleracea
AGAATGTGTAAATTTTTCTTTATATAGGGAGACAAAAAATTCAATTATGTTAAATATTTTTGACTCAGATGACTTCCTGGACGACTTACATTTCAGTCGTCTGGTGAAGAAATTAAAACAGACGACTTACATGTAAGTCGTCCAGAAGAGTTTAATATTTTTAGCGGGAAATTAAATATTTTTAGCGGGAAACTAAAATAGAAGACTTTCTAGACGACTTACTTGTAAGTCGTCTGGTTTAAATTATTTAAGCGAAAAAATAATTTTTTTAAAAAAATTTAGGCGGGAATATTTGGACGACTTACATGTAAGTCATCTGTTTTAATTTCTTCACCAGACGACTGAAATGTAAGTCGTCCGAGTAAATTATTCAACAGACGACTAAAATATACGTCGTCAGAGTAAATTATTCAACAGACGATTTTAGGCGGGAATATTTGGATGACTTACATGTAAGTCTTCTGTTTTAATTTCTTCACCAGACGACTGAAATGTAAGTCGT
>NW_013628593.1:0-502 GCF_000695525.1 Brassica oleracea var. oleracea
TGATGTTAGCACAATATAGACAGTAATATAAAGGGAATTATGTGTTGGTTGTTTCTTACGGATCAATGAGGAGATAGATAACGACTCGAGTTGTTTCTTTGGTGAGGCCAGAGCCCTGGACAGAACGGATTTTTCCAACCACATATGTGAGTTTAAATATC
The DNA here is from genome assembly GCF_000695525.1 of Brassica oleracea var. oleracea. Classification (NCBI taxonomy): domain Eukaryota; kingdom Viridiplantae; phylum Streptophyta; class Magnoliopsida; order Brassicales; family Brassicaceae; genus Brassica; species Brassica oleracea. Next base: position 162 of record NW_013628593.1, read on the forward strand.
AGTTATGATATCAAAACATAATATAAACTCAGATGTAATATGATAATATACCTGGGAGTTCTAGGTTTGTGTTCGCAATCACTTGGAGATTGTCGAACAGTCTAATCTTGACTGAAGATTGATCTCAGGAGCACCCGTGATGACTTCATCAATAATGGTTAGTGAGATGAAACGAATGAGGAATGGATGATCAGTTATCTTGTACATGATTGAGCACCTAGAAACCTCAAAACGATCGACTTTCACAATGGAATCAGCTTTCAAAAATGACATGTAATGATTAGCACGTTTGATGGGAGTAAACCCATGAATCACAGAATCTACAAATAATATTATTCAAC
>NW_013628594.1:0-502 GCF_000695525.1 Brassica oleracea var. oleracea
TGGCACCAAAGAAAGAAAATGTTCCACTACCATTCTCTAAATCCCGCTAGATCCGGAGGTGGAACGCAGAAGAAGGTAATCTCCTATCAAATCTTATATTCTCTTGAATCATATTTCCTTTTGCTTATTTTTCTCTTTTCATTTCCTTATTCGACATAAGTGGAGCAAAGGAAAGCTAAAGTAGAAGAAGATGAACAACATAGTTCAATTCGATCAGGCAACTAACAACAAGCTTCGGTCTGAATCTCCTGTTCAAGTTGGTAAATCAGGCTGTATCCTTTTCAACATCATCTGATCCATCAGCTGCCTCAATTAGAGGACCCTTCAAACCAATTTCATTGTTGCCATTAAGAGCACGAGCTGTCTTTTCAAGAAATTCTTTTGCAGCTGATTGAACATATTGTTTCTAATTTGATTGGTATTTTCTCTTTTTTTTTGCAGTTATATCTAAATACACGATTCTTGATTTCTCTCCTTTACTGAGGTCTCTAATGTTTTGGTT
>NW_013628595.1:0-502 GCF_000695525.1 Brassica oleracea var. oleracea
AAAACACATGATTTACAAAATTTAGGTTATATACTGCTGAAAATATTTAACAAAAATATGTACTATATGTATTTTTATACAATAAATCATTGAGAATATCCACATATTATTTTAAAGTACCAAAATATGTCAAATTACCGTTTTAATTATTATTTTAAAAATTTCAAGATTTTCAAAAAAAAATTATTTCAAAATAAAAAGAAAACTACTATTCAATTTAGTGAAAAGGCAAAATTAATAAAGGAATCAATTTGATATATAAAGTAAACCTTTGAAAGACCAACATAAAATCAACTAACAAAAAAAATCTTAAAGAATACAAGATTTTAAAATAATAAAAACAATATGAATCTATAGCACTTTTCATTACATATGAATCTAACAAAATATGATTTCAAAATTGAAGCTATTTCTTTCAAAAAAATATCAATGATAAATTTTGTAAGCAAAATTTTCAAATAACTAAAAGAATCAGTTTATTATTAGAAATAAATGTTTGGAA
>NW_013628596.1:0-217 GCF_000695525.1 Brassica oleracea var. oleracea
TATACATTAATACAAATTTAGAATGTGTTTATAAATTTTAAAACAACTCTAAAGATCATAGGCTACAGTATATAGAACATTTATCGAAAATTCAATATTTTCGTAGGGGTTAACCCATAGATTTTCAGAAAAATTCAAAAATATGAAAATAATGTTGTAATGCATAGTTGCATCCTTCACCAACATATGATGAAGTTCAAAGAGGTTTGGAACTTTT
>NW_013628597.1:0-502 GCF_000695525.1 Brassica oleracea var. oleracea
GATAAGAAGAGTTATCCCAAAGAATCTCACGTGTGTAGCATGTACACGAGGGAAACTCATTAGGCCATCACCAGTAAAATGGCTACGAGACCCTTTTTCATAATAAAGACTATATGTCTAGATAATACGGGTGAATACATGTCCAAGCGTTTAAATGATTATGGTATGTCCATGGGGGTAAGTGTGGACAATTCTGTGATACATGTCCATACCAAGAACGGTTTGGTTGAAATCTTTTAAAACGCAAATAGCTGATTGATAGACCATAACTTATGAGGTCAAAACTCCCATTCACAGCTTGGGCCACACGAAATTTACATGCACCTAAGTTAATACACATCAGGTCATTTAGTGAGCATATATATCTCCTATCACAATTATTAATGGTTCAAGAGCCAGACATACCCATCATATGACATTTGGACGTGTTGTCTATGTACTAATTGCTCCACCATAGAAAACTAAGATGGGACCTCAAAAGGAGGATGGAGATATATGTTGG
>NW_013628598.1:0-502 GCF_000695525.1 Brassica oleracea var. oleracea
CACCTATATTAATAGCACATATATATGTTATATCAATAAATGTGAATGAGTATAAATATGTAATAAATGATATTTTAATTTGTTTAAAGCACTCACATAAGTAAACATCCATCCAGAAAATTCTCTCTGCTTCATTTCTTCTAGCTCGTCCTCTGTAGCGTATCTATATTTGAACCGCTTTTTTGCCATGAAAATCCTGTAAATATGATGACAATAATGTAATTAATTAAGATTTAAATTTTAACTTGTTAAAATAAAAATTTGTAAGCTAATTTATTTACCTCTCATATTGAAGAACATCTTCGCAGTTGGTGAACAAATATGTTTGCAAATTACTGCGCTCCTGCTCAGTAAGTCGACGGTCCTTTGGTTTTCCGCTAAGTCGTCCAACGTCTGTGAAAATGTCTGGAAACGTAACATGATATGTTGCCCGTTCGCCTCTATCATCATGCCGTAGATACAACCTCTGCAACCTTTCCGCCAAAGGCAAATACCACATCCT
>NW_013628599.1:0-501 GCF_000695525.1 Brassica oleracea var. oleracea
TTATAAATAGCAATGTCGAGTTGTGGCATTGTCTAAGTGTGTGAGTTTAGAGAACTTAAGTTTTTTGTGAATTTCTTAAGCACTAACTAGAGTGAGTTCTTATTATCTTTGAGTTCATGCATTCGAGTTTGATAGACAATAAGTACTGCCGAGACCGGTGAGTTTGAACTGTTACTGCATAGATCACGACATGTGTTAATACGACGAACTCAACATCAAATTGGTTTGAAGTTTCGAGGATAATTCAGAGATGTTGATCAAGTTCGAGAATGCCGAGATGTAATCGTGTGATAAGACGATGAACTCCATATTCATGGCAAGCTCAATCAAGACGATGGTCTTGATTGGGCTTTTGGCTTCTGATAATATAATTAGGCTTTGGGCCCAAATTGATTTCTCTGAAGCAAACTTGGAGACGTTCGGAGAGTTTGATCTCGTATGGCAAACCCGATGCAATTGATATCACTCAAATTACCCTAAGGAGTGAATTACTCTCTCAAA
>NW_013628600.1:0-501 GCF_000695525.1 Brassica oleracea var. oleracea
CCGTGATACCCGCCGTATTGTCAAAAATTTGGAAACAAAGCCGAACTCTCCGTCTCTCTAAAAATGTCAAACGCCCTAATTCCCCACGGAAGATTCCTCCTCCGTCGTTTCAACCGCCGTGCCTATTCGTCAAAACCGCATAACACCGAAACCGACCTCGATTCGTCGTCCTCATCAGCGACCTCTAAAGCCGAAGCCGAGCGCAAGAGCCTGAACGAGTATTTTCAGAAGATCGCCGTTAAGAACTCGACTCCAGATTGGCTCCCTTTCTCCCCCGGGGGCTCTTTCTGGGTCCCGCCGCCGCATCAGAAAACGGCTGGGAAGGTCGCTTATATGATGAACATGGTGACGAATCCGTTGAAGAAGGAGGAAGCTTTCTCTCTGTCGTCTTCTTCTGGCTGGCCTTGTTCCTCTTTCTTCATTACTCCAAGTATGAATTGCTTTCCTTTATGGTTAATCGTCTAAAGATAGATAATATGGGTCTCACTTTGTTTTTTTTTT
>NW_013628601.1:0-501 GCF_000695525.1 Brassica oleracea var. oleracea
CCTATGTTTTCTCCTTATATAAATCTCTTTTCTGTATCATCGCTTCACGTACATTCTACAGAGTACAGACGTCCATACAACCACATCAGGCGATGGCGATGAAATCGAAAAAATCCACCACAACAATGGACTCGGTCTCAAGAGCGCATCAGCTTCTGAAGAAAGGTTTTAATTGGTGGTAGGTGTGTATGTTCATTTACTCAAAAAGATTCCTCATTTCAAATCATATCCATATCTTTTTTCGCTGTTGGTTTTTGAATTCTGTTTGTTTTTTGGGCAGTAATGAAACTGAAATGTGAAACGTTGCCGCCTAGAAGATACAAGATCTGACGTAGGAGCTTAACCAGCAAGATATTAGCGAACTAGACGCCCTTGGGCTTAAACAAAACAAAACAAATAAATATTTGTGAGTTCTTAAATTTTGGTATTTTCCTCTTGCAGCTACAATTAACTTCTCCATCAGTCTCTTTCAGGGCGTCTAACCCATCTCCTGCAGCTGCA
>NW_013628602.1:0-501 GCF_000695525.1 Brassica oleracea var. oleracea
AAAACCAAAAATGACTTATCACTACTACTACTATAGTGTGAGCCTTTAGACATCTCAAGCAATTTGAGATTACTAAAATTTAAGTTTTCTGATATCTTTCACAACTTATAATATGGGATCACCAAAATTTAAGACAAGGATAATGTATGAACTAAAACATGTGTAAGTAAGAAGGTATCTAGAGTAGAAAATTAAAAAAGACGTGGAGATACAAGAACCTGGTAGATTTTGACATGTTCTCGGTATCTTTGCACATGCTGAGGCCTCACAGAAAATCCATAAGCATCCCTGTTTAATAAAAACCCAATCAAAAATCAAACTAACATAAATTCAGACAAGAATCTCCGTTAGTTTTTTTGTTAGCTTTTATTACAACAATCCATTGAGACATTAAAAAGTTGATGGCTTTACTAAGGGATTACACCACAGAGATAACTAATCAAGGTCATCATTAGATGATATATCATCAATGAAGGAGCTAGGCAATGTAGTAGCTACGGA
>NW_013628603.1:0-501 GCF_000695525.1 Brassica oleracea var. oleracea
TTGGTAAATGTTGCTCTAACTAAGCAAATGTATATATTTTTGGTGTAATTGTGTGATTGTAATTTAAGTTTCAATTTAAGCAAAACTAATATTTTGTTACCAATTCTAGCTTTATTAACTAATTATAGTTTGATCACATTTGTAAAGAGTTTACTGTTTTCACCAATATTTAACTTCAAATTTTAAAATATACTCTAGTGAATTAAATCAGTTTATTAAGATAATTATAAATTGTAAGTCTTGCTAATTTATTTGGTGATATAGTATTTTGTAATAAATTCTAAACAAAATTTTAGGTCTCTTAGTAAATGCACGAGGACAAAATAACCATGTCAACAAGATTGACAAAAACAACTTCTCAGGGTATCTCTAATTATTTATACTAATGATAATTTATCTAAGGCTATTAACATGAAAAAGATTGTACAGAGTTCCATAATTGTTTGTCGATTGTTGAAGAATCTTTAGTATTGCCATAAAAGTATAGTCCGTTATAAAAAA
>NW_013628604.1:0-501 GCF_000695525.1 Brassica oleracea var. oleracea
GATTGATTGAAAGGGTGAGAAAGTCATGGAAAAGGAAACACAACCTTTTGCTTGTCTGGTAGGTTAGTGATGATAATTAATTAGTTAAGTTTGAATTTTCTTGCGAAAGTAACTAAAGATTAATATATGAATAGGAACACATGCAAGTTACTTTCATCAATCGTGCGTCAAGAAAAGTTCAAACATAAACGGAAAAAAGAAAAAGAAGAAGAAGAAAGATGAAAGGTGCACAGAGCACATGCCACCATTCTTACACCTTGTCGTTATTGCTCGTCTCGATTCTACTATTTCATCATCCTACCGTTTCGGTCGATGTCAACACTTTGTCGTCCACAGAATCTCTTACAATCTCAAGCAACAGAACACTTGTTTCTCCCGGCGGAGTCTTCGAGCTTGGTTTCTTCAAACCATCGGCGCTCCAGCGTTGGTATTTGGGAATATGGTATAGAGAAGTCTTTGATCAGAAAACCTATGCATGGGTCGCCAACCGAGACAACCCTC
>NW_013628605.1:0-501 GCF_000695525.1 Brassica oleracea var. oleracea
AAAGCATACTACCTGATAAGGAATCTGTCTTGTTATGTACTGATGAGGAGTTTTTAGACAGGTATGTGAGGAATCATGATGACAAGGAGCTTGTGGCTGAGTTAATGTCTATCTTCACCAGAGATTCTGCTTCATAGATAGTTAAGGCTTGTGTCAAGGAGTGAAGTGTGTTTCTCTGACCTGGATTTTCGCTTTATAAGTTCATGGATATGATTCTAAAAACAGTTTAAGCTATCATATTATTTAACTGAATAATGTAATGCCTTTGGTTTTTGTTTTATTACCATCTACCAAAGTAATCAAACACATGTTTGATCCATATCTTTTAGAGGTATATCTTGCAAGTAGCAAGAGTCTCTCTTACTTTTGTTAACAAAATTTTCTAAGATTGCTTCTACAGTCTACTAGATGCTGAGAAATATCTTGTCCCCAAGCTTAATTCTCAGCAGTCTAAAGGAGCTTCAGCCCCTGAGCTCAGTGAGATTGTTTTGAAAGTTCCTA
>NW_013628606.1:0-501 GCF_000695525.1 Brassica oleracea var. oleracea
AAGCATATTAAGCACATTCAGTCACCAAACAAAGCTCTTAAAGTATCTTGGGAGAGATTCTAAACATTTTAGTTTATCAATCTTTAACAATCCTCAGGTTTTCAATCACATCACACATTATGATCAGTCAACAACACAAGCTTATTATCAAGAGGGTTTTAAAATCGCTTACACAAGGAACCAGGTTGGTTCCTTAAACCTCCAAGGGGACTGGCCATGGCTTTTGTTGAATCTGAGAGTCTGGATAGTCACCCACCTCCTACTCCTTCAGTTCATGGCCACCTTCTTGTTTCTCCAACTCAAAGACTCCTCCTTTCTTCAAGTCTTCTAGGCGCCATCATCTTGACAGCTTTCATGATGAACCGGGTGAAGAAAGCTCTTGGAGGAGGCGCCTTGGATGAGGTTCGTGAGTCCTCTCCATACACTTATGCTTCCAATGAGTCTCTCCATCAGCATAGACAGGAGAAAGAATGAGAGACACACCCTTCAGTCTTCTTCTCA
>NW_013628607.1:0-501 GCF_000695525.1 Brassica oleracea var. oleracea
GGATTGGTGAACAAATATCGTCTCAGTGAATATTGTCTCAGTGGCCCCAAAAAAAAGTCTCTAACTAACACACACAAATAGTAATCTTTGTTAAGAGAATAATATTAACTTTTAAAATGAATTAGTAGTATAACACATAATATATCTTATAACCGTTATAAATTTTTATAAAGCAGTAAAACATGAGATCTATAAATTTATAAATGTTTTCATTATGATTTTATCACATCTAAATAATGAAATGTAATAATATAATCTATACTAATACCAAATATTTTGTAAACCAATTCATTTTATTTTAGTTTGTAGGAAACTCACTATTCGCTAAGGTATGTGGCATATCAAAATCTAACGAGTTATTAAAAACACAAAAGGAATAAAAAGTATTTTAACAACAAAAAAAGTAAGCACGAAGAAATTTGTTGTGCTATTTAATATATACGTATAATACAAGGTTTGCATGTATACTATATGTTTATATGACAAAAAATATATTATAGA
>NW_013628608.1:0-501 GCF_000695525.1 Brassica oleracea var. oleracea
ACGAAAACCCGGGCAGTCCCTAGTATCAATAACTTTTAAACGTTCTAATATATGGAGGTTTCTCTCCAATAATAGCCCTTTGATCTCACTCTAAAGTCTAAACTCTGGCTAAAGATAAAGAGATCCTTAGCTAAATCTTGAAACAACATTGCATTAACTATAATCTATGCATCAGATGTGTCCTATTATTATCGTGACAAATTAAGAAAGCATGAACACTATCTTACCACCTTCGTCATCTTAGTACCAATAATATATATAGGATTAAGAAAGCATGAACACTATCTTTTTGATTAAAACTCAACTAAAAATGTTTTATAGCCAACAAAATCCAACACGGAATGAAAAATGTAAGAAAACAATCCATAGACTTAGTAAGACATTCACTTACGATTTCTCCGGTGTGTTTGGACATGACATGAGCAAAAGCTCCGTAGTTATTAGGACACCACTCAAACTTGTAAAGCGGCGTAGGCTCAGCTCTAAGCAGATCCCTCACCG
>NW_013628609.1:0-501 GCF_000695525.1 Brassica oleracea var. oleracea
AATCATGATTCTAGTCTAATCTCTTCATAATCTCTCATTCTGTTCCTAAATCTTCTCTAAATCATTTCATTCTCTTAATCTTTCAAGAAGTACCAAGGCTGTATTCATAAGATACTCAGCTACACAGAAAGGATACAAGTGCTATGATCCTATAGCAAGAAGAGTACTTGTATCTAGAGACGTGAAGTTCTTAGAAGATAGAGGGTACTATGAAGAAAAGAATCAAGAAGACCTGAAGGACTTAACATCAGACAAGGCCACCACCTTGCGGATCATCTTTGAAGGTCTTGGAATCAGTACATCCCAGGATCCAAGAGATCACACGACTACACCTCCTGAAGTTGGTTCACCATCCCACCTTGATCATGAGGGAGGAGAGGAGCATGAAGAGCCTATACAAGAGGCTAACCAAGATGAAGGAGGAGTAGAGAACGAAGGAGAAGAGAGCATAGAATCTGATGGTCATGGGCATGATCATGGTGTGATACAAACACCTTCTCA
>NW_013628610.1:0-501 GCF_000695525.1 Brassica oleracea var. oleracea
GTTCTTCACCCGTTCCAATCAGGGTCTTCGTAAAACGGTCCTGCAAAACACATAAGGTGTCAGTGAAGATAGCAATACAGCCAGTTTGTTTAAGAAGACAAGACACCGATATCAATGTGCAGTTAAAATCTTCAACATATAAAACATCAGTTAGGTAGTAGTCTCGGCTGAGAACAAGTTTGCCCTTCTTTGTTGCTTTAGAGAAGCGGCCATTTGGAAATCTGACCGAGGAAGAATGTATATCAACGACATCACTCAGGATTGAAAGGTCTCCTGTCATATGATGCGATGCGCCTGTATCTATGATAACATCTTTAGGTGTAGGTTTACCCGAAAGTTTTTCAGAAGACAATGATTGTTGAGTGGTCTGAAGAAGTTGAAGTAGTTGAGTGATCTGATCGTTGTTAAGTGTTGGAGAGGGAGCCGCAGAGGCATTGTTTGTTAGTGCTCTCGAAGAGTTAGACCTGCCACGACCCCGTCCTGAGTTCTGAGAACGTCCAC
>NW_013628611.1:0-501 GCF_000695525.1 Brassica oleracea var. oleracea
TAAAAGAAAAACTTGATTTACGCCTAATGGATGTAGTGACTGCATACTTGTACGGACCACTTGATAATAAAATCTATATGAGAGTTCCAGAGGGTATTGAGCTCAAAGATAAGAAAGGTTCTCGAGAACAGCATTGTATTAACCTGAATAAAGCCTTGTACGGTTTGAAAAAAATCAGGTCGAATGTGGTACAATAGATTATCAGAGTACCTAGTGAAAGAAGGTTATAAAAACGATCCAATAAGTCCATGTATCTTTATAAAGAGATTTGACAGCAAGGGCTTCGTGATTATGTCTGTCTATGTGGACGACCTGAATGTGATTGGATTTCCCAAACAGTTGAATATCTAAAGAAAGAATTCGAAATGAAATACTTAGGAAAAACTAAGTTCTGTTTGGGACTGCAACTTGAGTATGTGAACAATGGAATCCTTGTGCATCAGTTGGCATACATAGAAAAGATACTCAAGAAGTTTAATATGGACCAGGCTCATCCGTTGT
>NW_013628612.1:0-501 GCF_000695525.1 Brassica oleracea var. oleracea
TGCTTTCATAAGCTAGTCCATTCCCAAGTACGGTTTGCTGAGATACTTCTTCTACAAATTGTTCTTGGGACTGAGATGAAGTTCCATGAGACTGAGACTGACTATGAACAGACTGACCACCAGAAGCCTCATTATACTCATCAAACAAGCTTCTCAAGATGTCTTCTGTCTCATTAGTCAAAAGTGTAACCTCAACACTGCCTACTCCATACAATTTCTCGAAACACTTAACTACAAACTTCATCTTCTTGCTTGGATCAAGAACACCAGCGACAATGATCATCTTATTCATCTCAACATTCTCAACAAATGGAGACCAATACTTTCCTAATTTCCGATTCATCGCAGCAGCCTTAGACCTTAATATTTCATCAGGGCCTGGAGTTATGCTTAATAAACTAATGTTCCTTGTGACAGTGTAGATTGCATGATATAGTTTATGTGCACAGGCTGTATTTGAGGCTGACAAAACTAATGTAGCTTTGTAAAAGATGATTAAGA
>NW_013628613.1:0-501 GCF_000695525.1 Brassica oleracea var. oleracea
ACGCCACGAGGTCGCTCCAGCTGGGAGCGACGTGATCAGAGCGACTGATCCAAGTCGCTCGCATTTTTGGTGTCCGGAGCTCGAGAGTCGCTCTCGGAGCGACGTCTCGCAGCGATCACGTGAGGTCACTCGCGTTTTTCGTCGCTGGGAGCGACGTGATCAGAGCGACTGGGCTAAGTAGCTCGCGTTTTCTGTCTCTGAGGCTCGAGAATCGCTCTCGGAGCGACGTCTCGCAGCGACCACGTGAGGTCGCTCGTGTATTCTGTCGCTGGGAGCGACGTGACGCAGCGACCACGTGAGGTCGCTCGCATTTACTGCGACACGGAGTGACCCATCAGAGCGACCACTCCAGGTCGCTCCCGAGCCGGTCCAGGTAAGTCCCTCTTCGATTTTGTCCAGTTTAATTCAAGTTAACCAACCCTAAACCTAACCGGACGACCCTAGACCTACCCAGACCCATGACCTTCATCTCTTTCACTCTCCCTTCCTCTCACAAACACT
>NW_013628614.1:0-501 GCF_000695525.1 Brassica oleracea var. oleracea
CTTATTTTTAACTTGATCCTAAAGACTCGGAATGTATTAGTCTTCAGGTGTAAGTTTCTATTTCAGTTTGGTTTTAGTTTGTAATGTACGATCTTCACTAAGCTTGAGAATCTAGTCTATACATCTTGTTGTTATGTTTCTTAAGAAAATTATTATACCTTTATTAGCAAGTGATTAATCTGGCATAACATGTGATTTGAGTATATTTATATGGATATGAATTACACTAAAGATTACATTAATAATTAAAGATGGTTAAGGTAACGAATGTTTAAAGGTGTAGCCACAGTTTGGTCCCCATCAAGAAGTGCTTTGGTAGCTTCGGTTGGGTGATACGCGTCCCAAAAGACAAACTTTGACTACTCCTCACCTTTTGACTAGTCCTCACCTTGAAGCAAGTAAAAGGGTGGTTCCAAAATCACAGCATGGACGTTCGGGATCCCATTCGGATTTTGGTTTTATCCATTCGGGTTTTGGTTTTTTGGGTTTATCAAAATCAGC
>NW_013628615.1:0-501 GCF_000695525.1 Brassica oleracea var. oleracea
GATAGTCTTCCCAGACGACTTAATTATAAGTCTTCTACTAAGTCATCTAGCTGGAAGACTTTCCAGATGACTTAATATAAGTTTTCTACTAAGTCGTCCAGTTGGAAGACTTATCAGACGACTTAATTATAAGTCTTCTGCGAAGTCGTCCAGATTGAAGTAAATACCTGACTGAGGATAGCCTCTTTAAACTGTTTGCATCCTTTGCGACCCTTGTAAGCCAGTATCGGTGGAGACGGATTGTTTGGGAGATGATTACCATAATTAGCACTCAATTCCGGCAGAGCTGTGTACACCCAGACCTGGAGAGCTTGCACAAACCCATTAATAGTGTAACAACCCGAAATATCTATGCCCTTCACAGAGTCCATCAACACCTTATATGCGACTCTCCCCCATGGATAATTCTCAAACCGTTGTAGCTCCATCACTAGGTTTTCCAGACTAACCCGTGTAGAGGTTGAATACTTTCTCCCTTCAATGTATCCAGTGAAGATGGCA
>NW_013628616.1:0-501 GCF_000695525.1 Brassica oleracea var. oleracea
GACTTACCAAGATGATGAAAACGACTTCAATCATGAGAAGGACGATCCTATGGATTATGAAACTTCAAATTGTCTAAAAAAAAAAAAAAAACCTCAAGATTGATTTCCACATTTGTAATCTAAATTCTATGTTCTTTGTTTTGATGTTTTTCATTTCTATGTTTTTCATTTCTATGAACTTGTTTTATTAAAACTTAATAAAAGGAATGAATGATTTTTGAAAACGCCAATATGATTTGCGGGTATGGTACACATTAAGGGCTATGGCCAGATATGTATAAGGGCAAGCATTTAGATGCTTTATATTCACCCAGAAAAACCCATTGAGATTATATAGAGATATAAGAATGAATAGTTTCCATATTGAAATAATGGGCGAAGAAAACAAAGAGTTCCTTCAGATATATGTATAAAATCGCCCAAGGCTATAATGAGTCCTAAAAAAAACTATACGTGCATTCTCTATTGATCTAGACTATGCCAAGATCAGTATGATAGATG
>NW_013628617.1:0-501 GCF_000695525.1 Brassica oleracea var. oleracea
ATATATATATAATATGAATATCTATTAATGAGACTTCATATTCATATATAGTATATATGTATATATGTTTGGAGATGTATGGATCTCGTAATGCTTGCTATATGATTTTGATGTCTATGTTCATTGCAAGTATATGCATGAACTTATCATAACTGTTGGATGTATGGATCCGTTGGATGTATAGACTTCTATCAGGTGGATTTAGCAAAACATACCATTGAAGTGTATACCAACGGGTCCATAAAGAGGATATCTTGTCTAGTTTCTATGAGAGAGGTTGGATAGAAGTCTATATCCATACATCCAACGGTTATGATAACTTGATGCATATACTTGCAATGAACATAGACATAGAAATCATATAGCAAATATATATTATGTATGTAATGTCAAAAATATAAAGATTGTATGAAAATATATATTATGTATGTAATGTCATAAATTTTGAATAATGATTAGAAAAATTAAAAATATATTTTAACTTCAGATAATTTGAAAATC
>NW_013628618.1:0-501 GCF_000695525.1 Brassica oleracea var. oleracea
GATTCGGCCAAGCCGTTCTGCGTACGTACATGTGCCACGGAGTGTTCTACACTTACCCCCAAGGACATACAATAATCATTAAACGTCTGGGACGTAAACTCACCAGCATTGTCTAGACGTATAGTCTTTAAAGGGAAGTCTGGAAAGTGTGCTCTCAGTCTTATTATCTGAGCAAGCAGGCGTGCAAATGCCAAATTTCGTGTGGACAATAGGCAGACATGTGACCATCTGGTCGATGCATCAATCAGGACCATGAAATACCGAAACGTCCCACTAGGTGGGTGTATTGGTCCACATATGTCTCCCTGAATCCTTTCCAGAAAATTTATGATGGCCTAGTTATGAGTTTTCCTTGTGCACATGCTGCACATGTGAGATTGTATGGGACAACTCCTTTGAACGTGTGCCCTTATGAATTCATCATCAACTTTCGCATCATGTTAGTACCGAGATAGCCAAGCCGGTTATGCCATAGAGTGAAATTTTCGCAGGCATTAGCCT
>NW_013628619.1:0-501 GCF_000695525.1 Brassica oleracea var. oleracea
CTAGACTATGCATAGATCAGTATGATAGAGGCTAAAAGTCTGCGAAATATACACTTTATGGCCCGACCGGATTGGCCATCCTGGTCCAAACATGATGCGAAAATTGATATTCAAAAGGCACACATTAAAAGATAAGAAGAGTTATCCTAAAGAATCTCACGTGTGTAGCATGAACAAAAGAGAAACCCATTAGGCCATCACCAGTAAAACGGCTACGAGCCTCTTTTTCATAAATAAAGACTATATGTCTAGATAATACTGGTGAATACATGTCCCAAGCGTTTAAATGATTATGGTATGTCCATGGGGGTGAGTGTGGACAATTCTGTGATACATGTCCATACCAAGAACGGCTTGGCCGAAATCTTTTAAAACGCAAATAGCTAATTGATAGACCATAACTTATGAGGTCAAAACTCCCATTTATGACGTCAAAACTCCCATTCACAGCTTCGACCACACGAAATTTACATGCACCTAAGTTAATACGCATCAGACCAT
>NW_013628620.1:0-501 GCF_000695525.1 Brassica oleracea var. oleracea
AAGATCCTCGGACTAAAGAATGTGAAATAGACGTCTAAAGATTATACCTTTACAAAGCTAGCTAATCAAATGCCAGACACATTGGCTGACCCGAAAAAGAATGACTAAGTCATATATAAACCAGCTTGTAAAGCACCAACAAATTTGATGTCCAAGAAGAGACACAATCAAGTTGCTACAGAGTATAGAAAATGTATGATATGTGGTAGACCAAATAGGTTCCAAAAGATAAGAATCCTCGGAAACAAAAGAAAGGTACAGAGAATGATAATCAAAATCCAAATATGAGGTTACTAAGGAAACAATCCCAGACATGGAGATAAGGCTGGCCGGCTCTAAGGTACAGGTACCAAACAATGTAGCTTGGGACGCCAAGCTGCAAAGTATTAAAAGTCCTGATAATAATGAATTTCAATCGATTATATCATGTCTTGAACATAATGGAACCAAGAAAGAATGTCGACATAAGATGATTTATTTGCATACAAAGTAGCACTTGAA
>NW_013628621.1:0-167 GCF_000695525.1 Brassica oleracea var. oleracea
TTTCGGACATCGATTCCGTCGTGACCGATTTTGACCCCAACATTTAGTCCCCCAGCTAGCTAGGACCCGTGGACATGGGTGTTAGGTCCTAGCTTGCGGTATGGTCTGTTCTAGGTGGAATTAGACGTAATCGTTTGTCGAAAGATTGAAGGTGAATAGTAAAAAAA
>NW_013628621.1:321-501 GCF_000695525.1 Brassica oleracea var. oleracea
CACACTCATCTTCGGGTGACTCTTCTGCCAATGAGGTGATCGCCCCGAAAGAAGAGTTTGAAGTTGAGGAAGAAGCAAAGGATGCGTACTACAAAGCTATTTGCGGCTCGCCTCCGCCTTCGCAAGATATTCTGATTCCTAAGAGGCCTGTGAGGTCGCCAAACGCACCCCTCACGCCGA
>NW_013628622.1:0-114 GCF_000695525.1 Brassica oleracea var. oleracea
AAATCAAAATAAAATAAGAACTTTGTAAACAAATCAATACAAAGAGAATAAATTAAAACTGGTATCAGAAAGTGGGGTAACTTCTTCATCCTAACTCCTATGAGATTTATTCAT
>NW_013628622.1:348-501 GCF_000695525.1 Brassica oleracea var. oleracea
GACGAAGAAGTTGTCATATTCCCAAACAGGAAAACTGGAATCACCTGATTTGAAAGTGGGATAACTTCTTCATCCTAACTCCTGTGAGAGTTATTCCACTTCCTTATGATTCTCCACTACTTTATGTATCCAAATTCAGCTTCTTACATCGTG
>NW_013628623.1:0-501 GCF_000695525.1 Brassica oleracea var. oleracea
CAATAAATTAATTTAGAAACCTCAATGATCAATAGATCAGATGAAGTAAAAAAAACCGATTTTAGGGTTTTTAGGGTTTCTAGGATTACGATTCCAAATTTAGGGTTTCTTTAATTCAAATCAGAAACAATCAAACAATCAAACATGTTCTAGGGAATCGATTTTAATCTAGTGATTTATGAGATGATCAATTCTAGGTTATATCAATTTAGGGTTTCATCAAGAACAAAGGGAGTCCATAATCATGGATTAGGATTTTAGGGTTTGTTCTTATACCTCTGTGGAATTTAGGGTTTGTTCTTTCTAGGTTCTCAGATCACGGTATACCTCTGTTTGAAGGGTTGAACCGGACCACCAAGAGAGAGATCAGGAACGGATGAACCTCCATGCTGAAGTGGACGGACGTTTGCTGTCTCTACTCGGGTCGCGGAACGGATGCAGGCGCGAGCTGAGAACGATCGCGGGCCGTCTCGGGTGTGAGCTGTTTCAGACACTGCCTCC
>NW_013628624.1:0-501 GCF_000695525.1 Brassica oleracea var. oleracea
AAGGTTGTGTTTCCTTTTCCATGACTTTCTCACCCTTTCAATCAATCCATTTCCACAAACCTTACACACTGAAACCTCTATAAATTAATAATGTTGAGACTACACCAAGACTATAATCTTTTTATTAATTTATAGAGATATTAATTTATAGATATGCTAATTAAACCAAAAACTCAATTTGATACTATAAAATTATATTATTTTATAGATTTTTAGTGTATATTAATTTATAGAGTATTAATTTAAAGAGGTTATATTGTATATCATTAGTCTACATTTTTCAAATTATTAGTTCTCACGCTGCCAACATGTCGTCTATGTTGTTCGGCAAGTATAGCATTCTTTTTTTTTTGAAACAGTCACAAAAATCCTCTAAACCGTTTGGTGTTCGGCAAGTATGGCGTCCCTAAGAGCATCATACGATCCAGTAGAGTTTGTGGTTGCATCCGGATGAATGTGGATAAATAAATGTAAAATATTTTAAAATTGAAATATCATAAA
>NW_013628625.1:0-501 GCF_000695525.1 Brassica oleracea var. oleracea
GTTTGGAAATGGTGGGATATCGCCGTGATGGAAGAGATGAGAGCCAGCGATAGACACGTGCTTCAACTGGCAGAAAAGGTAGAAAATCTTACACTTTACAGTGACTATGAGACTGACCAGCGGCTGGCTAGAGTAGAGAAAATTGTGGGTGATATAGGCAAGGAACAATCGAAGTTTAGGCAGGGATTTGAGTACTTTGTAGGGGTAATGATTGTCGTGACAATTTTAATAGGAATTGTGCTTATGGTAAAGTAAATGAAGATGGTGTTGTGTTTTGTGTATCGGATTCTGTTGACAATATGTAATGTAATGGACTGTAAACATTTTTTTTTTGGTTTTAATGCATCACGGTATCAATGGAAATATGACAAATAATGTCTCGTGATCCACATATATGTTGTCTCGTGATCCACTGTAAACAAATGTCTCGTGAAGTACTATATGACAAATAATGTCTCGTGATCCACATATAAGTTGTCTCGTGATCCACTATATTCCAAA
>NW_013628626.1:0-501 GCF_000695525.1 Brassica oleracea var. oleracea
ATGAAAATAGGGGGAGACATACGAATGCAAGATTAGTAGCAGACTTCAAGTAGAAACAACTCAGATCCTGAAAGTGAATAAGATATATCAAATTCAGTATTTCTCCCTCTTACAAAATAATCAACGGTACAAGCTCACTACTCAGCCATACATTATTCAAATCAACGCATCGACAAAGATTGATCGAATAGAAGAAGAAATCCCGATGATGACTCATAACACATTCCATCATCTCATATACAAACAATTGATCAACCTAGCGACTGCTACAAACTACTTACCAGGTAAACACCAACGTTATTTTGTTTATTTATTAATAAATATAACTCTAATTTCAATACAAACATTATTGCAGATGTGGTCGGGCAAATATTATTGATTCAAGGTACCAATATCAAAAATCCAGTTGCAACAACAAAGGTAGTAATTTGCATACTGCTAAGCAGGTACCAAGATTACATTAAACCCACCCCTTTATTTAATATTTTGAGTGAGTCCAAC
>NW_013628627.1:0-501 GCF_000695525.1 Brassica oleracea var. oleracea
ATAAGGTTAGTCTTAAAAAATGTTCCTCTTTTAATATAAAAGGGATAGTATCAATTAGGTTGATATATAATCTTTTAATATGCATTTACACTGTAATAGACACGTGGCAACCTCACAATGATTCGATAATAAATATGATAACGCGTTCACACTATATTCATAAATGTGTTCACACTATATATTTCGTATTTTTAATATAAAAATCACTTGCATGGTTCCACTAAAACTTTAGATTTTTTGGTTCGAATCAAAACAAATAACGAATCAAAAGCTAAACTACATATATATTTTATTTTTATTATTTACGAATAAAGTTGGGTAAAATAATTATAAATTTTGATTTGATTCGTTATCCGTTTTGATTTGAACCAAAAATATGGATATCCGTAACTCTACGAAGCAAATCAAATATTAAAATACAATTAAAAAAAACAAATCACAAATACCTATATTCTTAGGAACAGATATCTAATTCGATCTGTTATATGCATATATATACAT
>NW_013628628.1:0-141 GCF_000695525.1 Brassica oleracea var. oleracea
TTGTCTGGTCAGATCACCTCAGCTACTGGTCAGTAAACACAACTGCCGGCTAGCTCCAAGGTCGATCCCGAACCCTAATCAAGGCATACAAATCTGAGGTTCCATTCCCCTAACCATTCTATCTAGATCTATGCAACATTG
>NW_013628628.1:324-501 GCF_000695525.1 Brassica oleracea var. oleracea
CCCCACAGACATAAGTAACCCTTGAGAAGTCTTCAAACAGCTAAGGACATGCATCTGGCCCTTACCGGCTCATGCACTGTCCCACATCCTTTTTGCCTTACCAACTTATGATACCAAGTCCAGCTCATGCACTAACAATGCCCATCAGATCCTGAGTCAATCAACCAACCACCCCAC
>NW_013628629.1:0-501 GCF_000695525.1 Brassica oleracea var. oleracea
TTTCAAGATCAAACTTGGAATTTTTGTAGGAAGGTACTAAGGAATAAAACGCTTTTGAAACTGCCATAGAATTTTAGGGAATTGAAAACCTAGGTGGATAGTCTAGCGAACTAAGTCTTAGGCGATTTTTCCTGTCTCCATATATCGTTCCATAACTGTTCAGCCAGATCCTGCAAACCGATCTAAACTCTCCAAAAATCGAGAAATAACCGCCACTCATATCAAGCTCGCTTCCCAAAGAGAGAAAAAACTAGAGACACGAACGTTGTTTTAATACCGATTCATTTCTAGTGATTTTCTTAAAACTGACATATTCCAAGTCGTCAACCTGGAAACAACCAAATCACAGTCCCAGTGTCGTCTTTAAATCGTCCCGGATTATCGATCATTCCAAACCTCGGAAGAAAAAACGTACACAACCCTTCAAAGTATCGGTTCAACCGTTTTCTTTTGTGAAAAAAAGGGAGTAGGTACGTATACTATACTCGTATACTCCCAAAC
>NW_013628630.1:0-501 GCF_000695525.1 Brassica oleracea var. oleracea
GTATAAACGCCAAAAGGCCTAAGAACGGTCTGCAAGGATCCAGACTGTTCTAGAGGCCCATCTACGCTCTCAGAAGGGATTCTATCCCATAAAAGTTATGACGGTTTGTCCTAACTCGCAGAAATACGATAAATGTAAAGATTCGAGGATAACTATCAAGATCGACAAAAAATGGAATATGCCCGAAAGAGATAGACTTGGGCCCGAAGGCGAAGGATGGGCCACCGACCTAGAGCGACTATATAAGGAGAGCAGGAGCAGAAGAAAAAGGATCCGAGAATTTAGACTTAGAGAACTCCTGCTAGCTTAGAGAACTTAGGGCTTAGGTGGTTAAACTAGCACGACAAGGCTTAGGACGCCTTGACCGCCTCTTTTCTGATAGTTAGCATATCTCTACTCCTCTCGAGGAAAATCTTGTATTCATACTATTCAATAAAACGCCTCTGAGCGATTGTCTATCTTTTTATCGTTCTAAAGTGATTACGCAGAGAATTCAGACCT
>NW_013628631.1:0-501 GCF_000695525.1 Brassica oleracea var. oleracea
CATCTCTTAGTCAAACAACACAAACACAGCCGAGTCTGTCGCATCTGCCATGGAAATTTCCACACGATACCTTAAATTTGAAAAGGAAAAAAAAGGTGTAAGCTGTGATATGGGGATTATAAAAAATGAGGTAGTATTTTAAGCGTTCAATGTAGTTAAGGTCCGATTACAGCGCTAGTGTGACATGATGTACATGTGAATCAAGATAGGCCACGCTGAAGCTTCCGAGACATTTTGAGCATGAAATGTAGAACCAGCCATTGGTTGTTTCAATGAACTACGGTTGAATCTGACAGCTTGAAGTGGGTGATAGTTCTTGCAACATGAAAGCCACTGATCTCGTAAATGTCTCCCTCTTTCAGAAGGTGTTTGAAAGTGTGAAGCCGGTGCACCCTTGCAGCAGTGTGGACTGTGGGGAGTCAAAACATAATACACAGTTTATAAGTATTTGTGAACTTCCAGAAAAAAATCTTAGACAAAAGTAGTAGATTAGTCACAGAT
>NW_013628632.1:0-501 GCF_000695525.1 Brassica oleracea var. oleracea
AGGATCAATGTTTCTTAGCAACATCACAGGACAACCAATCTTTAAGCAAAGACTATGATTAGGTAAACCTGAAACTTTGATGGTGTTTAAGAAATTTGGAGTCAGAGCTTGATCATTAACTGAAAATTTATCTGAAGCATCTATTGTATCAGAGCTTAAGTAGATCCTTTCCTCACCTGAAATATTGATAAAAAAACATTTTTACTTATAGCTATTGGAATGATAAGAGCCAAACGATAATAGAGTGTGAAATAAATAACTAACCATCAAACTGATCCAACATGTGCTGATTAATCTTGTCGACATCCTGGTTAGTTGGACATAGTATTGATCTTTCTTGGAAAAACTTGGGTTCTTTATTCTGCTGCAAAGAAACCACATCACCATACACAGCTTTACTTATAGACTCAATAGGATCATGAGCATCAAGAATAAGAAACTCTTCAGGAATATCGATTAGAGCCTCCCCATCATTGCTCTCACCTATATTTCCATCTCCAA
>NW_013628633.1:0-501 GCF_000695525.1 Brassica oleracea var. oleracea
ACTACTTTATGTATCCAAATACCGCTTCTCACATCGCGATTCATCCTTGTTTGAATAGAATCACGAGGAAGTTATCATATTCCCAAACAGGAAAAATGGGATCACCTGATTTGAAAGTGGGACAACTTCTTCATCCTAACTCCTATGAGAATTATTCCACTTCTTGGTGATTCTCCACTACTTTTTGTATCCAAATATAGCTTCTCACATCGCGATTCATCCTGGTTTGATTAGAATGACGAGGAAGTTATCATATTCCCAAACAGGAAAAGTGGGATCACCTGATTTGAAAGTGGGATAACTTCTTCATCCTAACTCCTATGAGATTAATTCCACTTCCTCTTCATTCTCCACCACTTTATGTATCTAAATACAGCTTCTTACATCGCGATTCATCCTGGTTTGATTATAATGACGAGGAAGTCATCATATTCCCAAACAGGAAAACTGGGAACACCATATTTGAAAGTGGGATAACTTCTTCATCCTAACTCCTATGAG
>NW_013628634.1:0-501 GCF_000695525.1 Brassica oleracea var. oleracea
GTATAAGAACTGGTGACTTCATTTTCATGTCTTTCTTTTTAAAATATGTGTTTCGTTATCATAATTTGCGCTTGATATGTATCGATTTTAGTTGAGATAGTTAGTGTTAATGATTATCAAAGTTTAATTCTTTTGATGTTTTTGAACGCTAAGTAAAGTTTCATACTTTTTCTTGTTTGTCAACGCTTAAGTATTATGAACTTGTATTATGATGACTTTGTTTTATGAGTACTGACTGTGGTGATTGTATTTGTTTCATTGTTCACAGGTATGGCGATGGATCAGTTGCCAAAAACCCTATTCAAAGAGAGAACGGAAACACAAGTTGAGAAGGTCAACAACACTTGTCGAACTTCCATACTTAAGAAGGTGGAGAAGTATGTTGAAGCAGAGTACAAGGAAGTGTTGGCTGATCCACTATTTTCTCAGGTTACGGATATTTATGTGCACAAGTTTCAGTATTCAGGGAGAGTGATCCACAGCTTCGTTTGTAAGCAGCTT
>NW_013628635.1:0-501 GCF_000695525.1 Brassica oleracea var. oleracea
GAGCTTCGGCTCGAGCTTGGTCGCTACGTAGCAACCGAGCGGGACGAACGCTCACTCGGTCGCTACGTAGCGACCGAGCATGCTACGTAGCGACCGAGCACGCTACGTAGCGACCGAGCACGCTACGTAGCGACCGAGCACGCTACGTAGCGACCGAGCACGCTACGTAACGACCGTGCACGCTACGTAGCGACCGAGCTTTGGTGAGAGATCGGTCGCTACGTAGCGACGAGCTTTTGCGCTGGTTGCTACGCGACAACCTTGTTCTCGTCTTTCTCCGATTTTTCGTGAATGTGTTTTCTCCGCAAGATTCTTCGTAAAAATAGATCTTTTTCTAAGATTTATTTTCCGTAAAAACGTTCATGCCGATTTTTACGGATTTTCAGACATTTATTCCGTCGTGACCAATTTTGACCCGAACAGTTAGCCCCCCAGATCGTTAGAACCATGAGCGTCTAGCGTGAGGTTTTAGCGAGTGGCTTGGCAAGTTAGGTGAGTTAG
>NW_013628636.1:0-501 GCF_000695525.1 Brassica oleracea var. oleracea
GGCATCAACTATGTCCTTGAACATGGTTTTAATATCCTCTTTTGTCAACCCACCAACAGTCACTAGCCTCTGCAGCTGCCTCTTCACTAGCCTTTGCAGCTGTCTCTTCACTAGCTTCTGCAGGTGCCTCTTTACGAGCTTTATTCCGAGGTCTTTGACTGTCTTCCTTCACTACCTTTTTCTTTGTTGGGCTCACAACCGCCGGCTTTGTATTGACCCAAGTACCGGTGACTTCCCAGTAATCCATGGTCCACTTCCACGGTTTCTTCACAAACATGAGTTTAATTATGTTCTCCGCGGGCGTGTCCTCAACATCAAACTCCCATTTTGGAAACATTTGACCAATGTCCTTCTGAACAAAGTTGATCACCCTAGTCTATAGTAAATAGAAGATGTGAACTTAGATATTTGACGGATTAAGAAAGATGGAAAGAAAAGACTTCGCAGACGAGTCATAATTAAGTCGTCTGGAAAGTCTTCCAGTTGGACGACTTAGTAGAC
>NW_013628637.1:0-501 GCF_000695525.1 Brassica oleracea var. oleracea
TCTTAAAAATAATCGGTATTACCAAACCCAAATCAGTTTCTCTATTTAGAAATTGATAATCACCAGATTTCAGTTCAGTTTTAACTGGCTCTCTAAATGTGAGAATTTGTGATTGACGTTTATCACTTCAATATCGTTTCTTAGTTCTTTGAAGGTCTCAGCCACTGGAAACATGTTTTGTGTGGGAATCAGAAATCCATCAAGAGATACTTGAAATTAATTTTACCCCGTTTTCTTTTGATATTTTGTTTGCTAAAACTTTCGACATTTTTTTGAAGGAAAAACATCTTCCAGATGACTCAATACAATTTGCTGAAAATAGTTTGTTTTCTAAAAAAGTTAATCGCCCACCATAAAAAATAGAAGACTTAAACTTACCTTTAGACAATGTCGACTTACTTATAAGTTTGTTTTTCATCGTATCCGTAACTATATCAATACATTATAAACAAAGGATTAAAGTATGATTAATATTTTTCATATAAAGTTTTTCTCAATTAC
>NW_013628638.1:0-246 GCF_000695525.1 Brassica oleracea var. oleracea
ATCTTTAATATAAATTTTCAACTAATTGTGTTTTTTTTTCAGCAAGAATACAACTGGAATTCCGATGAGACGCTCTTTATCTATCACCACTTTGTCCATAAAGTTATGGACAACTATGGGAAGCAGATCCACGAGTGGAAGAAGAAGTGGGAAATCAACAAGGTTGTTTTTAATTTATTAAAAAAAAATTTAATTTATCAAACTATTTTTTAATTTATTAAACTATTTTCTTTTTTTTTATTAAAA
>NW_013628638.1:304-501 GCF_000695525.1 Brassica oleracea var. oleracea
AAACTTCTTCCACCAACTCCACCAACCGCAGGAGCGACCGTAAAGGGAAGGGCATCTTCAAGCATAACTTGAGTGCTCAATCTTTTGCCACTCTGGGGGATTGCATGGTAAGTTCAGCCGTTTTTTTCTTCAATTATTTAAGTTTTGAAGTTTTATTTTTTGTGCATTTCTTCTAATTTCTAATGTTTGTTTAATTT
>NW_013628639.1:0-501 GCF_000695525.1 Brassica oleracea var. oleracea
TTTAAAACAACACTAAAGATTATAGGCTTCGGTATATAAAGTATTTATATTTTCGTAGGGGAACACATAGATTTTGAAAAAATTTCAAAAAATATGACAATATTGTTTTAATGCATAGTTGCATCATGTACTAATATATGATGATGGTCAAAGAGGTTTGGAACATTTATAGCGATTTGATAATGGTTATTCCACTAATTTAGGGAATATATGAAGTTTTACTATATTAATTTCTAAAAAAAAATCGAACGATGCTCATGTACCATGAATGAAAGTTTAGCATACATTAATACAAATGTAGAATGTGGTTAGAAATTTTAAAACAACAATAAAGATTATAGGTTTCAGTATATAAAACATTTATAAAAAACTCAATATATTCGTAGGGTAACACATAGATTTTGAGAAAATTTTGGAAAATACGACAATATTGTTTTAATGCATAATTGCATCCTGTACTAATATATGATGCTGGTCAAAGAGGTTTGGAACATTTTTTGT
>NW_013628640.1:0-501 GCF_000695525.1 Brassica oleracea var. oleracea
TGAGGATCGTCGGGTCAAATTTCATGACCGCGTGGAGTTCAAGTACGCCGGCAAGACTCCTCTTTCCTTTGCCCCGACTGACTGTGCTGAGCTTGTTCGACAAATTAAGGGTGGTCGCAAGGACTTGCCCGCTGTCAAGGACCTTATTTTCAAGGACGCATACGTCGATGCGGCGAGGACTAAAATTCTGGTAAGAATTATTCTCCTTATTTTATCTTTTTCATGTTCCTGGTTCTGATCTTTTCTTTCGTTCATGCAGAGCGACGGGAGCATGAACTACGTCGTCGAGTTATACGACTCAGCCCTTAAGGAGGCCACGTCCAAGTTAAAGCAAGCCGACAAGCTCGCTCGAGCGAAGGATGTAGCTATTGACCGCAAGACGAAGGAATTTAAAGCGACAATTGATAAGGTTGCGGAGGAACGGGCTCAACTGATTGAGAGGAAGAAGGCTCATAAGGCTCATTTCCTGGAGAAATTCGGGGAGTTGAAGGATAAATTTGA
>NW_013628641.1:0-500 GCF_000695525.1 Brassica oleracea var. oleracea
ATGGATCTCCACTGGTTCTCCACGAAAACCTGAAGACCACCGACGTGGTCTTGATAAAGTATGGTTAGAGAAGTCGGGTCGGTGTGGGGTCCTGTCCCTAATGTATGGTTTGGCTGCTTGCATGGCGGATAGTAATTCAACCTAAGTATCGAATCGTTATCTCGGTAAAACTCTCTCATATAGCGTCTTTCGATCCCAAGACTCATTCCAAGAAACTCTATGATATTTAGCGAAAGAGTGTTCATCGCCTCTGAGTATTCATGAAACACAGTTCTGCATGAAACAATCACAAAATAAATATTATTAACTAGATTAGTCACATATATATCTATTCGTGGGATGTCAATATTAATGTCATGCAGATCAACCTGTGTCCAAGTACCCCAATCCATAGTGCATTCAACTTTTTTTACGGATTGTATATATATGATAAACGAGAGAGCATAGATAAATATATTTTACACTACTCTTATCATTTAAATTATTTTCATATAGTATAT
>NW_013628642.1:0-500 GCF_000695525.1 Brassica oleracea var. oleracea
TGTTATGAATGGAGAGTTTGTGCATATGAGATGCGCAGCACATATCATTAATTTGATTGTTAAAGATGGTTTGGCTGAAGTGGATAGTAATGTCGCTGCAATTCGTAATGCTGTTGGGTATGTTAGGTCTAGTACGTCTAGATTAAGGTCATTTGAGCTTCGGGTTGATTCGGGAAAGATGACTAGGGGTAGTTTGCCACTGGATGTTAAAACTAGATGGAATTCTACTTACTTGATGTTGTCGAGAGCTCTTGAGTTCAGGTTAGCCTTTGACAAGATGGAGGCAGAGGACAGGCTTTACAACGACTACTTCATGGAGTTTGATGGTGGAGCACAACGGGTTGGACCTCCTGCTATGGTTGACTGGCATGCGATTGAGCGGTTGGTAAGGTTTCTGATTATCTTCTACAACTCCACATTGGTAGTGTCTGCAAGCACTTCTCTGAACTCCTACAAGTGCTATGGCGAGATCGTTACAATCCAGAAGAATCTGATGGGGT
>NW_013628643.1:0-500 GCF_000695525.1 Brassica oleracea var. oleracea
TTTTTCAGTTTAGAGATAGGTTTCATTTTTATACAATAGCTAAAATTTTATATTTTAAAATCTTATTTTTCATTAACTTCACCACATTTAGTTACTAAATTATATTGTAATATAAAATTTTAAAAATATTTACCTTATTAAGTTTCAAATTTTACAATTGTTTGATAAACTATCTTAGAAATTCAAACAAAAGTAAAATAAACTGTATAAGGAAGATAAATTAAAAAAATTACTACACCATTTTAAAATCATTTTATACGGCATACTCACATTATATTTATGGTGAAGTTCAATAAATTATTAGATATTATCAATTAACTTTTAAATATTTCTATAATAAACTGTCGAAGATGGTTTTTAATCACATTTATATTTCTTTTTCTTTTATTTTTTGTTTGCGTATTTGAAAAACACAATTTCCCCACCAAAACAATCTCCTATCTATTGAAAATATAACCACACGTGATTTGTTCATGATGTGATATGGTGTTAGCGATATG
>NW_013628644.1:0-500 GCF_000695525.1 Brassica oleracea var. oleracea
TATCTAGAAATTATAATAACTTAAGTTATTATAAGCTTACGTCTGTTTACAATATTATTTTTGATCTCGTCCACACATCACCACTAATATGTTATCTTCATGTTTGTTAATGTCGAGATGAACTCTAGTTTTTCTTTTGCACTATATACATGATAAATTTAAGATTCACCCAAAAAATTCAATAACATTAAAATTTTCCATGTTAACTTAAAGAAAGTGGTAAAATATTTACTTGCATTTCTACGGTCTTGAGTATTAAATTTCGTTGTGCAGCCGCAATTCCTTTTTCCTTTCTCCTTCGATGAAAAATCCATAAAAAACTTCAAAATGAATCATATAAGAAAAGAAATAAGAGAGTGTTATTTCGAGAAGCAGAAAAAAATGAATTTGAATAAAAAATAGTCTTAAAGCTCTATTGATTTTTGTTTCTACATTCAAATATAGAAAATGATGAAGAGATAAAACGATGATCAGAATAAAAGAGAAGATAGATAAAAAAA
>NW_013628645.1:0-500 GCF_000695525.1 Brassica oleracea var. oleracea
AAAGTTATAGAGTTAGGATCTCGATGAATCTTTTGAAAAAAAGTATAGCTAAGAAGCTTTGGTTATTCACCCATCTAATTTCATGAAAACCTAATTTTTTTTTCTCCCAAACCTTTCAGCCATCGTTAAACTTCTTGGCGAGATCCTAGCTTCTCCGGCGGTCGGCGCTCCTCGCCATCGCCCGGAGCAGTCTCATCTATTCTGGTCTGATGAAGGTTGTTGTGGAGTGGCACGATTAGAGCGATTTGGTTGAATGTTCTTACCTTGGTCATAAACTTCTCTGATATGATGATGGAGGTTCCGGATCTTTTGATCAACGGAGTAGCTAGCCCGCTTGTCCACTTGATATCATAGATCTTGTTTCAATATCTTGGTTTCTAGGCCGTGTTCGGTGTGTCGTATTTGCATCGGAGCTCGCTTGTGTTGTTTCTCTCAGTGTTTTTGTTGTTTTCTGTCGGGTATCAATTAGATCTTGGGGCTTGGAACAGAGGATGTTTATG
>NW_013628646.1:0-500 GCF_000695525.1 Brassica oleracea var. oleracea
CATTCGGTTTTGCTCCGGAACAACGGAATGCAGCTCTCCTCGACAGATGCAACACTTATACGGACAAAGAAGAAGAACTTCTTCCACAAGTTAAAGTTGGAGGTGAACCCCTTGATCACCGACATATGGTTCCGAGGGACCAACCGGCAATTGTCCGACTTCCAGATGAGCTGGAGTCTAAAGAACGCTTCGAAGTGGTCGGTGGTAAGGGAGAGACCATGCTCATAACCCATGATCACAACGCCGGTGAGATGCTGGAGGCTGGTAGGATTCAGCTGCCTTATCGATACCTCAAAACGATCAAGCACAACGATGACTTCAGGATTCGGGAACCACAAATGGCAGCGCACCACGAATGACTCGTAACAAGTAAAATAACCGTCCGGAGGACTATCGGTGCTTTCCCCACGACGAGGAATGTGAAATTCCACCGTGTCTGGAATTCGGTAGAATGACCGGACGGTGTGAAGAAAGTCACTAGTGCTTCTGCTCGGCGCGCC
>NW_013628647.1:0-500 GCF_000695525.1 Brassica oleracea var. oleracea
TTTTATCAATTAATATAGTAAAACTTCATATTCTCCCTAAATCAATGAACAAACCACAATAAAATCCATATTCTAGAGAAAGAGAGACAATAAATGTTCATAACCTCTCTGATCATCATCTCATGTTAGTTCATGATACAACTATGCATTAAAACAATATTATCTAATTTTTTTAATTTTTCTCAAAATCAATTTGTTAGCCCCTACAAAATTACAAATTATTCAGTTTTTCGGTAAACTGTTAATATACTAAAGCTTATAATTTTATTATTGTTTTAAAACTTCTAACCATATTCTATATTTATTAATGTATTCTAAACTCTCTTACATGGTAAATGGGAGTCGTTTTATTTTTTATCAATTAATTTAGTAAAACTTCATATACTCTCTATATCAGTGGACAACCCACAATAAAATCGTTGTTTCAGAGAAAAAATGAGAAAAAAAGTTCCAAACCTCTCTGACCATCATCATATGTTATTTCATAATACAACTATGCA
>NW_013628648.1:0-500 GCF_000695525.1 Brassica oleracea var. oleracea
AGATATTTGTCACCAAGAAGTGAAACAGCCAGCTCTTACAATAAACAACTACCTTTAAAAGCACCGTTGCTTGAAAGCCTTGTTAAGTTCGAGGAAAGTTAAAATGACAACTGTTTGTAGACTAATCCAGCTTCTATAGCTGCAATAAATAGTTGATAGAAGAAGCAAAGCAAGAACATCGTTACCAGCACTTTGTGGCTGATCAAGCTCAAAGATTCACCTAGCAACTTCTGGAGCAATCTTAGTAGTCCTATGTTTTTCACTACAACATGTACTACTGCCATGAGGTTCCATAAAAGGAAGAAGAGCTCTGATGTCAACTATTGGTTGTCAAAAGCGAATCTTCACTTTGAATGTAGAAATAGTCTATGACTGTAGTTACGTGTTCACCGCATGAATGAAATTATAATTGAAACTTACCTTAAAATACAAAACCAACCAAACTGAATAATGTTTGGTGTAATCACTCAAATACAAAATATGTATAAAAAACCTTGAGA
>NW_013628649.1:0-124 GCF_000695525.1 Brassica oleracea var. oleracea
TATTCAAATATATACTAAAATTTGAAATATGTTTAGTTGTTTTTAAATTGGTTTAACCCTAGTCTATACTAATAAATGAACCTTTTGAAGCTCCATAGAGCGTCCACATCAGCGAAAAGAACTT
>NW_013628649.1:178-500 GCF_000695525.1 Brassica oleracea var. oleracea
GAATTATATATAATATGTAAACATACAACATAAAAAATAGAAAAACTACATTAAACATATGTAAAATTACCATTTTCAATTCAAAAAAAGACGGCTTATCTACATAATGTAACATTACCGTTTTATAAAAAAACAAAAAACATTATATATAATTTCGAAAATAATAAATATATGTAAACAAACAACATAAAAAAATGGAAATACTACATTAAATATATGCAAGATTACCATTTTACATTTTTATTTTTTAAAAATAATATGTAAATACACAACATAAAAATAGAAAAACTACATTAAACATATATAAAATTACCATTTTTCA
>NW_013628650.1:0-500 GCF_000695525.1 Brassica oleracea var. oleracea
TTCGTAGCTACTCACGTGGTTTAAATGTCCTGCACATAAAATACATATAATACAACTATGAGAAAACACTACATATGAAAAATAATTTTAAAAATGGTTTGTAAGATACCTTCTCCCCATTCAATACGCCAAAAGTTCAAAACACATAGTACAACAGTAGCAACAGTAGAGTTCCAGTAATGATATAACTGAAGAGCTATATTTCCATAAGCAACACACCTTACTTGAACAAACCTATCATTAGTTTGAAATTAGATTATAGGATGCTTAACTACATATAATAAAAAATCATAATCAGTTCTATATAGTATAAAGTACTAACTCGATGTTGATCAAAGTGAATTGCATTCTATGGTTTAGC
This sequence comes from Brassica oleracea var. oleracea, assembly GCF_000695525.1. NCBI lineage: Eukaryota > Viridiplantae > Streptophyta > Magnoliopsida > Brassicales > Brassicaceae > Brassica > Brassica oleracea. The sequence goes on from NW_013628650.1 coordinate 362, forward strand.
CCGTATGGAATCCCATCAACCCCTTCTTCTGCGTATATGTCCAAATTACCTACACCGACCAGAGCTCCATACAGATCTAAAAATTGTTAAACAAAATTAACAAATTAATTAACTAAATTCCTCTAATATGTGGGGGGGG
>NW_013628651.1:0-500 GCF_000695525.1 Brassica oleracea var. oleracea
ACACTATAATTAGGGGTTGGATTACGTGCATTGTGTAATAAATTTTGATCTTATCCTTGTTTGGCTTACGATTAGCTTGTTAGTAACAAGAGTTGGTTAACGTTAGACCCCAAGTTTCATGCAGGGTTTTTACTGTATTTGACTATTTGCTATACCGTTTTCTAAGACCTATTTATCTTTTCATTTGTATAAAAATATAAGACAGTATATATTCATAATGATCATGAAAAGTAGAATATTGGCTTTTAGTTTCTTACAACTGTTCTTGTTGTGCTACTAAGGGCCGGCTCAATGGTGTCATGGACCCTGAGACAATATTTTTCTTTAAAATTAAAAATCTAATAGATATATGTTTTTTTCCTTAAACAATTTTTTTTTTAAAAAAATCTAATAGATATAAGTTTTTTTCCAAAATACCAGAAATGTTTTAAAAATAAATTTATGGAAATAAAAAAATACTTTCATATAAAAAACATTGGCACCCTTTTCTTATTTTTAAT
>NW_013628652.1:0-500 GCF_000695525.1 Brassica oleracea var. oleracea
GATGGAAGTAATAAAGAAGTAGAAGATGATCTACAAGAACCACAACTGAGAAGGTCAAGCAGAGTAATCACAAAGCCCGCTTATCTAGATGATTATATCATCCTTGCCGAATACGAATGTGAGAGGCTTCTGATGGTGATCAATGATGAACCGTGGGACTTCAATGATGCCAAAGAACTGGCGGTTTGGGTTGATGCATGTGGAGAAGAAATCAGTTCTATCGAAAAGAACAACACCTGGACTCTTGTTGATCTACCTAAAGGCATAAAACCGATCGGTCTAAAGTGGGTTTTCAAGATAAAGCGCAATGCAGATGGGAGTATTAACAAGTATAAAGCAAGATTAGTGGCAAAGGGTTATGTTCAGAAACACGGCATTGATTATGACGAAGTATTTGCTCCTGTAGCGCGTATAGAAACCATTCGACTTGTTATTGCCTTAGCCGCTTCTAAAGGTTGGCAAGTTCATCATCTTGACGTAAAGACTGCCTTCCTTCACGG
>NW_013628653.1:0-500 GCF_000695525.1 Brassica oleracea var. oleracea
TTCCAACTTAATACTCTCATTAAAAAAATAATGGGGAACTCCGTAGAGCTGGGAGAAAACGGGTTTGATGATACCCAAGAATATGCACGCTTAAAACCTGAGATTTCCAACTTATTCCGAAAATAATTACTGTACCAAAAAAGCTCGAAGAAAATACAAGCCCCCTTGCGTTACCAAATCTATTCAACTTACTGGGCCAACAAAAGGACAGCCAACGTACATTTTGATATCTTGATAATTTTCCACGAATTTTCCATTGAACCCAACCCAAGAATTTACGATATGAACCAAACAGCCATTTCTTAATAAATAGCACCAAAAAATACCACACCATCTCATATCTTGGCATGTCCATTGCCTTGTCAGGTAAGCAATAATGCACCCATACCAGTACCAAATGATTTAGAGATAAAGTGATACCACGACCAGACATTATTAATCTCATGTTAGGCCAGATCAAAATCAACTCATCCATCTCATCTTCCCACCATAAGTGATTA
>NW_013628654.1:0-500 GCF_000695525.1 Brassica oleracea var. oleracea
AGAGTGATGTAATATATGTAACAAATGTTGTATTTCTCTATTGTAACTTATGTTTAAGGAAATATTGTTTTTTACCATCCTAATGTATGTGTAACAAATGTTGTGTTTATATAATATGTATTTCTTTAGTTTTTAAAAAATTATTTGGAGTTTTAGGGTTTTAGAGTTTAAGTTGGAGAAAGAGCACAAAGTAGTAGAGAAGAGATATGATGTTAGATGATATGTGACTTTGGGGTTTAGGGATTTCATTCTCGGTGTTTAGGGTTAACCGTTGTAAAATTTTCGTAAATGTATCTATTCCACGTAATTTCTTCGTAAATGGAAAAATGCGGGCCTGGTAACTTCGTCGTAAACAAGGGCCTGGTAAATTCGTCGTAAACCGACGTTTCGACGTAATTTCGTCGTAAATCGAAAAACGCAGGCCTGGTAACTTTGTCGTAAATGGAAAAAAGTGGGCCTGGTAACTTCGTCGTAAACAAGGGCCTGGTAAATTCGTCGTA
>NW_013628655.1:0-500 GCF_000695525.1 Brassica oleracea var. oleracea
TTTCAGGATCTTCATGTGTCTACATAGAGTAAAAAAAGTTTTAGTCAGAGTCCAGAGATTTTAAAATTTATATATAGTATAAGTTACCTCTCAAATGGATACATCCAGCGAAAATGGACTGGACCACATAGTTTAGCTTCCCTTCCAAGATGAACTGTCAAATGAACCATTATGTCGAAGAAGCTTGGAGGAAAAAATCTCTCAAACATACAGAGAGTTTCCACAACTTCTGCTTCCATTTTTGAAATCTGCTCTACATCTATTACTCGCTGGCATAACCGGTTGAAGAATGCACACATCCGTAATATTGCTAGTCTCGGGCCTTTAGGTAATAATCCTCTAACTGCAACCGGGAGTAACTGTTGCATCAGCACATGATAATCATGTGATTTGAGACCTGATACCTTACACTCTTCTACTGAAACACCCCTAGATATGTTTGAACAATATCCGTCAGGTCCTTTAAAATCAGAAAGTCGCTTGCAGAATACTTTCTTCTC
>NW_013628656.1:0-500 GCF_000695525.1 Brassica oleracea var. oleracea
ACATTAAAATATATAGAGCATTTTGTATTGGCTGGGATTTTATCTACACATGTAAAGTTATAGAAGCTCTCATGTAATATGGCAATAGACTCTGAATAAATGTGCAATGGGGTCTTGAATTATAATCATGGTAGTGATAATAACAGCAGTGACAATTCAATAATACTATCATGAACGCACAAATGGAATTATTTATTTATAATTTTACAAAACCAACGTTCGGTTCTACGAATCTACACAACGGTGGTGGAGGGAACAAGTAATATTTGGTATATATGCTTTTGTAGAATGACAAATATATATAATATATAATCGATTATACTAAAACAAGTTGGTACTCTATTTTTACACCCTTGTAAAACCCTATAAATACCCACAACTTCTCTTCATTTCTCTTCATCTCTGTCTTAAACACACTTGACAATCCTTATAACTCTGAGTCTCTCATATTTCGAGAAAGAGAATGGCTTCAAGGAACTCGTCCTCTGTTGCTCTTTTCT
>NW_013628657.1:0-500 GCF_000695525.1 Brassica oleracea var. oleracea
CGACTACGCTTTAGAATTGAATTAATGAAATTTTTGTTACAAAAAAAGCTTTTATTTTGTATATATCTGTCTTCTCTTCTAGTAGTGGCATTTTTAAGCGTTAAGTTCTCTGGCGTTTGCTTTTTTTTATCCTACTATGTTTCGAGACTTTTTCTTCTATCAAGAGTGAAGTGACGCGAGTTGAGTGCAGTCAGTTTATTCAAGAGACCAATAGATTCAGGAAGCGAGGACCATTGCTTGCTCCACTTCATACTTTGTATTCCAAATCTATAAAGTCTGTATAGGTGTGGGAAATCACCTTGTAACCAGTAGTTTTGATTACCATATATAGACCACTATTTGTTATTCATTTTAAGTGATTATGTTTTCTAATTCCAAAAAACTTACAATCAGATCAGAGATGGTCCTGAGCATATCAAAGTGAAACATTGGCATAGAACCCCCAATTTTTTAAAAAAAAATTACATGGAAAAAACTTCTCAAATTTGTAAAAAAAAATT
>NW_013628658.1:0-500 GCF_000695525.1 Brassica oleracea var. oleracea
ACAGTAATGATAACAGAAGTATTTCCCCAACACTTCATTTACAACAATTTCACCTTTGTTTCTTTTTTTTGTTGTTCTCGTTTGTTTCTTTGTTACTAGTAGAAAATAAAATATTTTATTCTTTTTCTTTAAGATTAGATTTTTACCTTTTCTAAAATAAAAATCACTTTATTTAAGTTTTACATTAACAATTTTTTTTATCAAACTTGAATTAAAATAAATATTTTTTTCAAAACTTAAATTATAATTTTGTAATATTACTTAAAGATATTCAATATTATACAAATGTTTATCATTTTTATTTAATTAATTTTAAAATAAATACAAAAATTTAAAGATTAACGTAATTAAAAATACAATATAATATTTATAATTGATATTTATTTATATATATAGTGCCCTATGTTAAATTATTTTCTGGGTCTACATGTGACTAATGTTCCAATAAATAAGTGGGGCTTTTTGCAAAAGTGACTCAAAACTTGGAGTCAAACAGAAAA
>NW_013628659.1:0-500 GCF_000695525.1 Brassica oleracea var. oleracea
GAATGACCATGTGAGCTTTCAATGATTTTTCGCATCATTGTAGTGCCCGGGTGATCAAGACGATCATGCCATAATGTAACATCTTCTGGATTTCTTTTGATCACAAGATGTGATTCTATAGCATCAATATAAGTGTGATGTAATCCAGAAGGGAGTTCTGGAAATTTTTCCAGTACAAGGCCTTTGCCTGATTTTTCAGAAGTTATATACAAATACTTCTTTCCATTCTCAGTTGCAGACTGAGTGTTATACCCTTGACGGTATATATCTTTGAAACTCAACAAATTTCTCTTAGAATTTGGAGAATATAAGGCATTATCTATGGAAAACATTGTTCTATTAGGCAACATAAAGTCTGCCTTGTCAATTCCTTCGATCAGGTCTGTAGGACCTGATATTGTGTTTACAGTCATTTTTACTGACTTTAAAGTAGAGAAGTATCTCTTATTTTTTAGTATAGTGTGTGTTGTGCCACTATCTGGTATGCAAACTTCTCTACC
>NW_013628660.1:0-500 GCF_000695525.1 Brassica oleracea var. oleracea
TTTTAGTTAATTTGTTTGTTAAATTTCCAAATATTTAATATATATATGAGTCAATTCCATTTTAATGATTTATTTATTAGGTTTACTTATTTTATGTTGAATTCTATTTTGTATTGAAATAATCAGTTTAAGAAATTTTAACATTTTAAAAATAGTAAACTATAATTATGATTTTTTCATGTTTTGATTGGTTGTTTATAATCATATATGTACTCAATGACTTATAACCTCAACTTTTATATAGCAAATAAAATGATTATTTAGCATATTTTGGTGTTGTGACATAATATGTGAATATTCTAAATGATTTATAGCCTCAAATTATGTATAGTATATGTTATTTGTGAATATTTTCAATAGAATATAGCCTAAACTTTGAAAATCATGAATTGAATTTATTTATTTATAATTTTTTCAAATCCTTCTATTTTAAAAAATAAATCTTATATTGTATTTTTTAATGTTAAATTTCGAAAAGTATTATATATATTAAGTGAATT
>NW_013628661.1:0-500 GCF_000695525.1 Brassica oleracea var. oleracea
ACCCACAAGAACAAGGCGGACGTATTTGTTGATGGCAAGTCCGAGCATATCTACAACAACGTGGTTGCTCGGGTTGAAGACCGCCAGACCCAGCTGACCCAGCAGTCTACCGATGGATTACCCGTCACTTATCCACACTTGAAGTGGATAAGATTTACGAGGAGGTAAATTTTCTAAAATTTTAATTTTTATTATTCATTTAATTTAACTTTAAATTTTTACTAACAATATTTATTTTTTGTTAAGGTTGTCCCTAAAAAAAGGGACGGACGTTGGGGACGACGAACGTTGGAGATTGGTTCCGTCAATGATGTTCCGAGAGCGACATCGTCTTATGGTCAGCGACGAGATGATGAAGTCACTGAGCTGTGTAACGAGTTGGCCTCGACAAAAGCTCGTATGGGTGGAGTCGAGGGCTTCTTGGACGTTATAGAGGCCACAAATCCGAAAAGGGAGTCCATGTTGAGGAACATGCGACAACAACATCCCATTCCAGGTGA
>NW_013628662.1:0-500 GCF_000695525.1 Brassica oleracea var. oleracea
GGCGGAAAAATGTGTTTTTCCGGTTTTGGCGGGAAAATTCTGTTTTTTGGTTTTTGCTGGAAAATTCTGTTTTCCGGTTTTGGCGGGAAAATTGCGTTTTCCGGTTTTTGGCGGAAAAATTGCATTTTTCCGGTTTTGGCGAGAAAATGCTTTTTGCGGTTTTGGCCGGAAAATGCTTTTTGGAGTTTTAACGGGAATATGCATTTTTTTGATTTTGGCGGGAAAATGCGTTTTTTTGGGGTTTGGCGGGAAAATGCATTTTTTCGGTTGACGGGAAAATACGTTTTTCGGTTTTGGTCGAAAAGTGCGATTTTACTGGTTTGACCGAAAAATGTGTTTTTATGAAAATGTGCGTTTTACGTTTTTTTTTGCGGAAAAACGCATCTTGCGGTTTTAGCGGGAATGTGTGTTTTTCAGTTTTTGCTAGAAAATGTATTTTTTGGTTATAGCGGGAAAATGTATATGCAAGAAAATAGAATTTACGGTTTGAAAATAATATT
>NW_013628663.1:0-500 GCF_000695525.1 Brassica oleracea var. oleracea
TGAGTGAGTGATTTGGGCCAGCCCGAGAATGAAAATGGCAAAACTCTTTTTCCAATTCATGGGTTAAAGCCCAAAACGGTAGTGACATGGCATATTGATTGGCTCACAATATTTTTGCCCATGTGGCAGTGTTTAGGAACCAGGGATTTAGTATCGATTAGGGTTACGGGGGAGTGACTTTAGGCTTGAGTGAGTGAGTGATTTGGGCCAGCCCGAGAATGAAAATGGCAAAACTCTGTTTCCAATTCATTGGGTTAAAGCCCAAAACGGTAGTGACATGGCATATTGATTGGCTCACAATATTTTTACCCATGTGGCAGGGTTTAGGAACCAGAGATTTAGTCCCTTTTATATAGTAGGATTCATAAGTATTCATCAATATTACCAATAGTAATATAAAAAGTAACATAAAAAGATATAATAATTTATAGAGTATGTTTCATAATATTTAGTAGTGAAAAGCGATATTAATATACATACACTATTTTTTGTTATTCTTC
>NW_013628664.1:0-500 GCF_000695525.1 Brassica oleracea var. oleracea
TAAATTCGATTTTTGCGTATAAATTCGATTTTTGTATTTTACAAAACAATTTTTGTATATTAATTCGATTTTTTGGATTTTACAAAACGTTTTTTGTATATAAATTCGATTTTTTGAATTTTACAAAACATTTTTAATATCTATAAAACTTTTTTTGTGATTAAAAACTATTATTTGGGACTTTGTTTTTTAAAAAATATATATATATTTATATTATATAAATTTCTATATTTACTAAACATTTTTAATATTATTAAAACTACTTTTTGTAATTATTAAACTATTTTTTATTTATTAAAACTATTTTTTGTTTATTAGAACTATTTTTATATATTTATTTAACATTTTTAATATCTATAAAACTTTTTTTGTGATTAAAAACTATTATTTGGGATTTTTTTTTTTAAATAATTTATATATTTATATATATTTTTTTTTAATTTACAGATCTCTTGATGATCAGATCTGGCCTCGACAGCGTCGTGGTCGTGGTGGTACGG
>NW_013628665.1:0-499 GCF_000695525.1 Brassica oleracea var. oleracea
AAGCAAGTCTCCTACGTTCAAACATACCACAAGAAAATTTCCTGGTGCGATTTGTATTTCCGAGTTTTTTCTCAAGAATAAAGGTTTCGACCGTATCTTCTGCATCGAGGACAATTTCTTTGATATCTTTGATAGTGTTTCTCACCATGGCACTTGTATGTTTCTTGACATCTGCATCTTCAAGAAAACACTTTAGCATTTCCACATCACTTTTTAATCCATTGAGCTGTTCTTCAGCTCCCTGAAATCTCTCAGATTCTCGGACAAGGAGGTTCATGCCTCTCGACTCCAAACGACAAAAGTGTGTCAGCCATAAAACTCCTGCTTGAGCCTGAAGGTAATAGCAAAAATAATCAGGAGATGAGGATTCATAAGTTCATAATTGATAAAATATCTTTTGGCAAAATTCAAATTTTATTCTGTGAGATTCAGTTCACAAAATTTTGTACACGACATGAAACAGTTTTGAGATACAAAAAAAAAATGAAAATGCAAAAAA
>NW_013628666.1:0-499 GCF_000695525.1 Brassica oleracea var. oleracea
AGTGATTTTTTTCGTTTCTTCGAGTAGATTCTAATCTATGAAAATATTTCAACTTGTTGTTATTAGGCAAACTTCTTTTGAGTGTATTTTTTTCCAGTTATTGTTAGACATACAGTATGTCACATACTATTGTAAATTACAGTATATCTGACGTTAATGAAAATGCTCGAATCACAGATGTTGATGCCTCTTTATTATAATCTTTCTGGAGAGAGTTTGGAAAATAGTTTCATGTTCGTCTTTCTCATGGACAGGTGTCACTCTGCACTTATCTAGTCATTCTCTTTTTTAGTCTCCTAATTTGAGTTTATTTCGATTGATTTGCTTCCCTTAGTTATTATCAATTTACTCCACTGTATTATATGGACATGACTCATATCTAGTCCAAACTTTTGTTTCAGGTGTTTTCTGCTTATGGCTTCGTGCACAAAATTGCCACTTTTGAGAAAGCTGCTGGTTTCCAGGTTAGAGATATCGAGTTTTGTTTTCAAGGTCTTGC
>NW_013628667.1:0-499 GCF_000695525.1 Brassica oleracea var. oleracea
TACATACTTCATTCACACCTTACAGTACTTCTAGAGATTTTGTTGGTCAACAAATGTACTGTTTTATTTTGGTTTGTCTTTGAATGGGAAATATTCTGTTTTTAGCTACAAGCGTTGGTTAATTCAAATGATGCTTCTTGTATAATATTTGTTGTGATATGTTGTATGAGAGCTGAGATTTTCATAATTGTGTTGGTTTTAATTATATAAAGATGGATCATATGCTTCTGATTCGGCTTCTCTTCTTTTGGCAACCAGCTGGGAGCTGGAGAATGTCAGTCAAGAATTGTTAGCAGCTAATGATGCCAGAGTCAAGCAGATGATGCTATAACGAGATTGGCTGCTATCCACGCAGAGAAAGTGGACCATCTTGACATCGGAGTTGATACGGTTGAAGGCTTTGCTTGAGGAAACCATCTCCAACAAGGAGCGGGAGATACTTGTTTTGAAAAGAGAGGTTAAGGAGCTAGAGATGATCGTTGAGAGGCTTAAGGCTGAC
>NW_013628668.1:0-499 GCF_000695525.1 Brassica oleracea var. oleracea
TAAATTTAACAAGAAGTTGAATGGAAACGGGTTCATGGGTTCGTCGGAGTGACGGAGGAGCCTCCAAAGGGTCACCTGAGAGAACTGTCTAAAACAACAAGAAAGGCTGAAGGGGAGACGAGTACCTAGGTTGGCCAAAGAAGAAACAGATCACAGGACATCAAAAACGTGTCTTAAATAGCTAAAAGGGAGTAAATGAAGCTGGAGGACGAATTTTGAACAAACGGAAGAAACGGATCACGGGAAACACATGAAAGAAATCTCACTGTCAAAGTCAAAAGGAGATTAAGTCTATATGATCTCAAAGGGAATAATAGGTAAGAGGTCTTCAAGCAAACTCAAATCATCAGAGAAAGGTTGAGCCATGGATCCACCACCTGAAACATTCAAAACGAGAACTTTATTAATTACCAGTAAAAGAAAAAGAAATCGCGAGCTTCTTTTAGAATGACCACTTCTCACAGTGAAGAACATTTAGAGGCAGGGGCAGAGTTTGCGG
>NW_013628669.1:0-499 GCF_000695525.1 Brassica oleracea var. oleracea
CTCGTGGTGGTCTTCTCCTTACCGGCCCACGTTTTCTAACAGTCCCGGAAGAACTAGGTTCAGAGAACTCAGCTCGAAAAACCGTAAGACTGACAGAAGAAGTGTCCAGATAGTAACCTTCAGCTTCATCATTCGAACCAATATTGTATCTCGGTGAAGAATCTGTGAGCACGACATTTCTGTTAGCCTTCATGGAATCAGCCAAGAGTTTGGTCGGCTTGGCATTGATGTCCCAATTACGTCGATCCATCTCCTTCTCTCCGTAGTCAAACACTGGTCCTTTGCCTTTGTTTAACTCTGTAGTAAAGACCGGAGCTTGCTCTAGTCTCAGAATGGTCCTCTGTAACAGAGGATCTTTCTCGACTTCTCTAACTGATTTCTTCACCTTGTCAACCTTAATAGCCAGAGTTTCACCCGTATCAGCTAGTAGGAATCTTCTCATTTCCTCCAAAACTTCACTAGCAATTTTCGGCCTTCCTGTGTTTGGATTCAGCCCTAC
>NW_013628670.1:0-499 GCF_000695525.1 Brassica oleracea var. oleracea
CCTATTTTTAGTTAAGGGTTAGGACTTGTACAGGGTTCGCCCATTAATTTTTTTCTTGCAAATCAATCTCTTTTATATCAATTTTTGTCTTTAATTAAGCATGAAATTAAAAACCCAAAGCTTACATTCTTTTTTATTTTATAACTGTAAATGTTTATCATGAAATTGAAACCCAAAGTTTACAAATTTTTATGCATAATTGTATAATGTTTAGCATAAAAATAAAACTCAAAGTTGCACTCTTCCAAGACTCCAAGCCTCCAACACGTTGCTCCAACATTTTCTCTCAACGAACTACACTCTACAACAACATAATCACTCAATGAAGTCAAAGAACACATTTATACGTTCTCTATACAACTATCAAAACAGTTTTCCAAAACAGCTTGCAAAATGACTAAGATGCTCTAACAAGAAACCATCAATACGCCTGACTAATTCATTTAGCTCATACAACCAGTGATTTAAAAAGAACTAAGAGACAACTGAGACAAAAAAA
>NW_013628671.1:0-499 GCF_000695525.1 Brassica oleracea var. oleracea
ATTGGACATATGCATTCACAGCAGCTGTCTATCTCATTAACCGCCTCTTATCACCAACAATTGCTATGGAATCACCTTATCAAAGACTCTTTGGAGTTGCACCAAATTATGAGAAGCTGCGAGTCTTTGGTTGTCTGTGTTTTCCTTGGTTACGGCCATACAACACACACAAACTACAGCCTCGATCTACAAGATGTGTCTTCCTTGGATATTCAACAACACAAAGCGCCTACTACTGTCTTGATGTCTCTACTGATCGAATTTACACGTCCCGGCACGTTCAGTTTGTAGAAACAGAGTTCCCCTTCCTCTCCATGACCAAGAAACAACAGTCTCAACATCAAAGCCCTGTAGAACCGACCTCATTCATACCTCCAGTAACCACTATACCGATAACATCAACGGGACCCACGGCTGAGGATCTTCACCATCATCCTCATCATCAGCCTGCACCGCAACCAGACACTCAGGTATTACCTTCTAACTCTGATGCTACTTC
>NW_013628672.1:0-499 GCF_000695525.1 Brassica oleracea var. oleracea
ACCAACGACTCGTAAACCGAATGTTCTCCAAACAACTCGGAAAAATGATGGAGGTTTATATCGACGACATGCTCGTCAAATCCCACAAAGCAAAAGATCACGTGTCACATCTCGAAGAGTGTTTTGCGCAATTAAATTCCCATAACATGAAGCTCAACCCGACAAAATGTAGATTCGCCGTGGCATCAGGGGAATTCCTCGGCTACTTGGTCACATACCGCAGTATCGAAGCGAATCCAAAACAGATCAACGCACTAATCGAGATGGCTTCACCAAAGAATAAGCGGGAAGTCCAAAGACTGACCGGCAGAATCGCAACGCTCAACCGATTTATTTCACGATCAACAGATAAGTGCCTGTCCTTCTACGACGTCCTGCGAGGAAATAAAAAAATCGAATGGTCGGAGGAGTGCGAAAACGCCTTCCAGCAGTTGAAGCACTATTTAGCTACCCCTCCAGTCCTCGCAAAATCCGTGGAAGGGGAACCTTTATTCTTGTA
>NW_013628673.1:0-499 GCF_000695525.1 Brassica oleracea var. oleracea
TGACCAATGTACAAAAATAATCAATAAATAGGTGTGTGTTTGAGGCGGTGGATTAATTTGTACTTTGGTTTTAGTTAAGAGTTTGGTTAGAGTATGTCTACGGTTATGGTTTTAGAGTTTGTTTAGGGTTAAGGGTTTGACTATGAATTACGGATTTAGGGTTTGTTTAGGGTATGATTAAGAATCATTATTGTATTATGGTTTTAGGGTTTGGTTAGGGTATGTCTATGGTTATGGTTTTATGGTTTTAGTTAAGGGTTTTGGGTCCTCAGGTTTTACGATTTTGTAGCACACAATTCTTTATAGGGTTGTTTCATAATTTATACAAAATCAAATCTAGAGTTGTTTTTTAATTCAAATCAAATACCAAAGCCAAAGTTGTTTTCTTATTCTAACAAACCAAACAACTAAAATCACAGTTAATCAATCATCCTCGAGGTCAAAGACCTCATACCTCTCCCATGGTGAAGGCACATATCGTGTCATAACCTCAGCAAAG
>NW_013628674.1:0-499 GCF_000695525.1 Brassica oleracea var. oleracea
AAAAAAAATTGTCTCGAAGTTTTGTATATTCACATGATGGCAGTTCACGTGTCAAAGAGTATTTACCGCGCCTTCATTGTTGTAAATTTATTTACAATGTTGCTTTCAGCACAAGTTTCTGATTCCATCATAACAAAGGAATGTATGAAAAATTGTATCATGAACCAATGCATAAAAGTACCGAAACTAGCTATTCCAGGGATATGTTACACCTCTTGTAAGATAATGTGCGATCCGAAGAAAAATGGACAGTACAACATCAATCAATTCCGTCCTTATCGAAATCCTATACGTAGGTTCTGCGACGCATTCGATATTTGCTTTTGGGAGTGGAAATTATAAACTTTTCCAATGCATATACGTTTTCTATCTAATTTTGCATATTTGATTGATTAATATGTATTGTCCCTCTTTTTTATTATAATAAAAAATATTTAACATGATATAGTTCCTTTCCTAAGTACCAGTTGGAAATTATACTATATCTCCGTTTCATAAG
>NW_013628675.1:0-499 GCF_000695525.1 Brassica oleracea var. oleracea
TATAACATATAAATTTAATATTATTAAAATAAAATGCGTGTTTTATTTTATATAAAATCACTACAAGAAAACAACAAGGATACTGAGGGAAAAAATCGTCGGAATTTCGTCGGAATAACGTTATTCCGACGACATATTCCGACGAAACAAGTCCTCGGAAATAATTCCTCGGAATTTCTTCTTTCCTCGGAAATCCCTCGAAATTTTCCGACGGAATTCCAAGGAAACAAATTTCCGAGGAAATTCCGAGGATCACTAGTTTGTCGGAAATCTCTTCGGAATATACCGAGGGAGAACTTCATCGGGATATTTCCTCGGAAGTTCATCGATCGATGCGTTTTTGGACATATATCCATCGATCGATCGGAATATACCGAGGGACATCTTCCTCGTAATATTCCGAGGAACATGTCCCTCGGTATATTCCGAAGAAGATGTCCCTCGGTATATTACGAACGTTTTTTATAAACAGATCGATCGATGGATATATGTCCAAAAA
>NW_013628676.1:0-499 GCF_000695525.1 Brassica oleracea var. oleracea
TATATAAATAATAAATAATAAAAATATTTTTTTATATAATTTCGAAAAAAAATGTTTTAAATTTGAATTTTTGTAAAAAAAATTGAATTATTATTTTTGAAATTGTTTTTTTTTTAAATTCGAAAGTGCTTTTTAAAACTATTTTTACAATTTTTATTTTAAATTTTCAATATTTTTTTCTATTTTTTTAAGTTGTGAATTGTATAATGTTAAAGTTGTGATTTGTATATTATTTCATTTTTCAATTTGAGTTTTTGTATGTGAGTGTATTTTATTACATTGATTTCAAAAATCTTATGGGTATAGATGATATTCTCAAAGTTGAGTACTATAAGTAAAAACAAAGAAAATTTACATTCCAATAACAATAGATTTTAATAGAATATTAAAATCAATGAAAACTAAACTTTTCCAATAACAAAGGGTTTCGAGGGGTTTTTGCCAAAACTAAACCACAACTTGATTTTAATCCCAAACCTATACCCAAACTTGAATCAAA
>NW_013628677.1:0-499 GCF_000695525.1 Brassica oleracea var. oleracea
GGTGAATCTAGAGGTTCACCTAGGGGGTGAACCCAAGAATTTCTCGTGAATTTATTGTAACGCAGTGGGGGTGTGGATTGGATTTAAAGAGGAATAAATAATTTAATGAGATGATTTAAGGGACCATCGACGATATGAACGAAGAAAGAAAACTATAGTGCCACATGTCACACTCACATAAGTTTATTTATTCAACGGAGGTTTCAAGAAAAAAACAATATGAAGTAGATAGAAGGGCCCATAAAAACACGAAGGCCCATAAAAACACGAAGGCCCATGATGAAACAAAACGCAACTTAAGTGATGAATCGCTGCGTTTCATTTATTCGACACGTGTCAGACGTTGAGAGAGAGGATTGTTGTGCTGGCATCCCATGTGGCATAACTGGGAGGGATTCAAACCCTTTTTTATATATAAAGATTATGTTTATCTTAAAATTGAAGACATGTTTATGAATACATAATAGTTTTACATATTTATTTGTTTATTCTACTGTAG
>NW_013628678.1:0-232 GCF_000695525.1 Brassica oleracea var. oleracea
GCCACTGGTGGTTCTGATTTCGCGACCATTCTGGTTCTCCACCCCTGGTCTTGCAAAGTTCATTGGTTATAGAGCGGTTGCTCCCTTAATCTGCTTGTTCTCCTTTCTGACATAATTTCTGCAGCAGTAACGAGTAGGAGGCTGCGTTGATCCTTTCCTCTCCGACCTTTTTGCACATATCTGCACATATGACACTGAAAAACAAATGCATGAAGGTGGAATAAAGGCTAAG
>NW_013628678.1:350-499 GCF_000695525.1 Brassica oleracea var. oleracea
TTATTAGGGCTTGATCTTGTCAACTGTTCTCATTATGCTTGCTCTCTCTTCTCTGAATGTAAGGCATTAACGAGTAAGGGGTTTCGCCACTGCTAAGGTCTTCGACCTTTTTGCACATATCTGCACATATGACACTGAAAAACAAATGC
>NW_013628679.1:0-499 GCF_000695525.1 Brassica oleracea var. oleracea
CCTACTTTCCACCTCTGCCATACTTAAGATCTCCTATGGATTGGCATCCTTAGTTGAATAGATCTTGTCATTTCTAGTCTTCCAAATATACCATAGTAACCATGGAAAGTAGTTTAAATCCTCCTCCTTTGGTAATCTCCAAAATAAATATATATATAAAAATTCTAATAATTATAGAGTTTTTTTTGTTTTAATCATTACTGTCATAAAATTATTTATTTAATGTTATTTTACTTTTGTATTTGTTGATGCACACTTACAATTAATGTTTGTAGAATATATATATTTATAGAGGATATGATATAAAGTTGATGTACAAATTATATTCATAATTATATTTAGCTTATTTTTATTAATGTGATATATATGGGAGATTCTAAATGTAAATTAAGTGGATTCGAGTAGATGCCGAGTTACCAATCAGAATGCTCAGAAAAATCCTTCACCTAAGTAACAACCATCGCCTTAATTACAAAAGTGATTCAACGTTACTACTCAC
>NW_013628680.1:0-499 GCF_000695525.1 Brassica oleracea var. oleracea
GAAACAACGACGCATTGGCATTGGATCAGTCTTTTGGATTTTCCGAACTGTTTTGCTTTCCAAGACGTTTTTTGATCCCCATTAACTTTTCGGGGTTGCGTATTTTTGACCAGCACACGTTTTTATTTTAAAACTCGATTAATGTGATTTTGTTTTTGTCAACACTAGATTAATGTGATTGTTTTTAATATTTTCACATACTCTGTTTTCTTTCTTGTTTCACAGTTGGTCTATAATCATGTATTGTCATTGGGACTACAACTAAGTTCTGTTTGTTTACATGTTTATTTTCGATTTAAATAACTAAAAACCAAATATATGGTGTGAATAGTTTGGATACATTTTCAGTTTGTTTATTTTTTAAAATATTAACTTAGTTGAAGTTTAGTCATTTTAAGTTTAATTAGATCTCTACCCGCGCAACCGCGCGGATTTTGTTTTTATTTATTTTAATATAAATATTTTGCTTTCAATTCTAAATTGGTATATATTATAATAT
>NW_013628681.1:0-499 GCF_000695525.1 Brassica oleracea var. oleracea
AATGATTCATCATCATGTGTATTAATTTATAATTTTACTAATAATTTACTAAATGTTACAAATTTGTTATATCAAGTACCCCCAGGTAAGGAACAGAGATGATCCATGGGTTACTGTTACAAGACTCAACCCGAGAGGCCGAGTTCAGGGAAGTTCTGAGCTGGAAGACCCACTACAACCAAGCACATCCGGCAACTTAAGTGCAGCAGAAGATTTAGCTGGAGTTGGCCTTGTAGTCGATTTAACCGACTTCGGAGAGGAAGCCGTCGTTCACGTAGAGGATGAACCAGTGATTGGAGAGTTTCACCAAGATCCAGATTCAGATTCATCTGGTGATGACGACTCGGAAACAGACTACCATTGTTTTTTTTTCTTTTAAAGAAATACCAAGGAATTTGTTTTTCCTCAGAATTTCCTCGGAATATTCCAAGGCTTTTCCGAGGAAACAAGGTTTTGTATAAGAAATGAAATACGGCAAAAAAATTGATGTTTTGAAACC
>NW_013628682.1:0-499 GCF_000695525.1 Brassica oleracea var. oleracea
ATATATATATATATATATATATATATTTGTATGTATAAATTTTCGTAAAATTATGTATAATTTTCTATATTGTTTTAGAAATAACTAGAAAATAAGCTAAAATGTTATTTGATTCGGAGTTAAATAAATGAGAATAATCATTTAAAGTTCATGCACATATATAAATTTTACAAAAAAAAATATATTATAATAATTAAGTTAATGTTTATTTGTTTATTTATACGTTTTGAGTCATTCTATAATTTTATCTATAAAATAGAATATTATTATAGATAAGCACCTGAGATTAATTTGGTTACGATTAACACCGTTAATGAAGATTGTCTAGAGACTTTAACATCAACACAACTCCTCATGATCTAAATATCATCAAAGCAAGTAAGCAACCACGTTTCTCTAGTTATTCAGAAGTTGTTAATTTGTACTTCCATGTGCATATATGGTCATAGCTAGACTCATTAATGCATCCGTATATTTAAATGTGTATGAATAGATTTTA
>NW_013628683.1:0-499 GCF_000695525.1 Brassica oleracea var. oleracea
GAAATTCCTCCATGTGTGTAGTGAACGCCGGCCATTCTGTAGGTGTAGACACCATCTTCACCAGTTGAGAGCAGTCATTTGCAAACACCACTTCTAAGATTTATAGGATCTTCATGCACTCTATCGCCCATATCAAAGCTGCACATTCAGCATGTAATGGTGATAGACTCTTGTGAATAGCCATTGCACCCATCAAGTATCAGTTGATCCACCTTTTTTGTAAACCCATCCTTGTCCTGTACAAGAATCATGTTCCCTCCGTACCCCATCAATGTAACACTTATCTATAGCCAAAGCATCATGGTTCTCCACGATATGTGGGGGAGCCCGATTTATTAAATATTTGGTCTGAGATTCAGCCCACAAAACACTTTCAATTTCCGCAGTCCGAAGAAGATCTAAAGGATCCTTTATCTGATTTTTATAAATCTTACCATTTCGATTCTTCCAAATATACCATAAAATCCATGGAAAATAACTCAAATCTAATTCTTTTGGT
>NW_013628684.1:0-499 GCF_000695525.1 Brassica oleracea var. oleracea
CCTAGTTCTAAAACCCTAAAACGGCAAAAACCTAATTGAGTCGCAGCCAGAATAACAAAAATGGAAAATTGCCTAAAATCGCTCTAAATGCTAAGTTTGCTCTGAAAAAGTCCTCCTTCATGCCTCTCGCCTAGGGCTCCTTATATACTGGCTCCAAGGTCGGTTTACGCTTTTCCCCTTCTGCCCTTAATCTGCCATAGCATAAAAATGGAGATACTCCATTTTTTCCGATCTTCGTAATTATCTTCAAAATTTCGTATTTATCCGCGGAAACTTGACATTTATCTTTCCTCGCGAACCAAGCGTAAACCGTCATGCGGCTTACGGGCTGTTGGTTAAGAAATCGTAAGTTAGGCCTCGAGTCATGTCTTAGGTCCCTTTGGGCCGTCTTCCGACTCGAAGCATTTATTACGGCATCTTTCGATAAAGAACGAACTTTCCGCGGTTTTTAGGGTTAAGTTTGATCGATAACTTAGAATGGCGGGGAATCGTGAAATGG
>NW_013628685.1:0-158 GCF_000695525.1 Brassica oleracea var. oleracea
CATGATACAAACGGCCAAACCAAAGAGGCCATTACTCGGCCGAAGAGACCATGTTATGGTCGACCACAAAGACCATCACCTATAAACAGCTTGGCCACGACTTGGCCATGACTTGGCTGTATAGTGCAGGCTTGGCCGCCCAAGCCATTACCTATAAG
>NW_013628685.1:219-499 GCF_000695525.1 Brassica oleracea var. oleracea
AATGATCATATGCATCAGGCCATATAAGTGAGCATAGATATTCCCATCTCAGATTGAATACGGGTCATAAAACCAGACATACACCATCTTAAGAGATTTTGAATAAACCACCACATACATATATGTGCCGTCTAAGATGGAACCTAAGAAGAGGATTGGAAATATATAAGAATAAGATCTTCTTCACGAAATCAAAAGGATCGAGAGCCAAAACATGGGTGATCAAATAGTGACCAGGTACGGATTGCATGAAACAAATGAATTCGAATATTAAAGGAGA
>NW_013628686.1:0-499 GCF_000695525.1 Brassica oleracea var. oleracea
GTTGTGGACCATGTTTCACGGATTTTAGTATGGTCATGTATCATGGATTTGTCCTCACTCCCACTCATGAACATACTCAAATTCGTGGTGCTTGGGACAATAAATTCCCTTGTGCATACATATATTGCACACACGTGAGATCTTATGGGATAACATTTGTGCCCTTTTAAATATTTGCATCATAATCCGAATGGCTAAGTATGGTAATGCCATCTAAGTGATAAATTCCGTGGGTTAATCAAACATGATTGCCCTGGCTATTTGCCTAATATCATATTGATCACTAGAAAAATAGAGAATGTAGTCTCGACCACTTAGGCGATTTTAATTTAGGTACTCTTATTCCCTTTTGTCCATTGTTGGAAACCATTTTTCTTCTTAATTCAATGGATCTTATAGGGTGAATATAATGCAATTTAGGCAAAGCCTTGGTCGAGCTTCTTTTCCTTTCCTTCAAGGAATGTCCAGTTGAGTTCAAGAGTATTTTATAACTGAGCCT
>NW_013628687.1:0-499 GCF_000695525.1 Brassica oleracea var. oleracea
TTCGGAATGTCAGGGAGACAACATTCATTGTGGCCAGTCTTTCTTACGCCATGCAACCTGCCACCGGAGCTGTGCATGCAGCGGGAGTTGCTATTCTTGACCATATTAATACCTGGTCCGAACCATACAAAAAGGTCTCTGGATGTTTTCCTACAACCACTGATAAAAGAGTTGAAGGATTTGTGGTCAACAGGGGTGAGGACGTATGACTGCTCAACAAAGACAAATTTTACGATGCGAGCAATGCATTTGTGGACCATAAGTGACTTTCCTGCCTATGGGATGTTGTCTGGATAAGTGATTTTCCTGCCTATGGGATATTGTCTGGATGGACTACACATGGGAGATTAGCTTGTCCATATAGTAATGGAACGACAGATGCGTTTCAACTGAAGAATGGTAGGAAGACAAGTTGGTTCAATTGTCACCGTCGATTTCTTCCCATTGGCTACCCGTACCGAAGAAACAAGAATTTGTTTAGGCACAAAAGGGTTGTGAG
>NW_013628688.1:0-499 GCF_000695525.1 Brassica oleracea var. oleracea
CGCTACGCAGCGTGCTCGGTCGCTACGTAGCGTGCTCGGTCGCTACGCAGCTTGCTCGGTCGCTACGCAGCGTGCTCGGTCGCTACGCAGCGTGCTCGGTCGCTACGCAGCGTGCTCGGTCGCTACGCAGCGTGCTCGGTCGCTACGCAGCGTGCTCGGTCGCTACGCAGCGTGCTCGGTCGCTACGCAGCGTGCTCGGTCGCTACGCAGCTACGTAGCCACCAAGCTTTCCCCGAAGCTTGGTCGCTATGTAGCGACCGAGCACGTACACGGCTCGGTCGCTACGTAGTGACCGAGCTCTCAGCGAAGCTCGGTCGCTACGTAGTGACCGAGCTCTCACCGAAGCTCGGTCGCTACATAGCGACCGAGCTCTCCCCGAAGCTCGGTTGCTACATAGCGACCGAGCTCTCACCGAAGCTCGGTCGTTACGTAACAACCGAGCATACACACGACTCGGTCGCTACGTAGCGACCGAGCTCTCCCCGAAACTTGATGTTAG
>NW_013628689.1:0-113 GCF_000695525.1 Brassica oleracea var. oleracea
TTGTTGATCGGTGGAAGCGAGGCTCGGTTGGTGATCGGTGGAAGTGAAAGCAACAATCTCTTTGGCGGTGACACCATCTGCTTTATCCTCCGGCAAGATCTTATATACCGAGT
>NW_013628689.1:351-499 GCF_000695525.1 Brassica oleracea var. oleracea
TCGTCTGGACAACTAGTTAACCCTGGATTTGATACTAACCTCTTTGATTTGAGGAGGCTGTTTCTTTTGAGGAGTAGGCTGTTTCTTTTGAAGAGGAGGAGGCTGCTGTTTCTTTTGAGGAGGAGGAGGCTGCTGTTTGGTTTGATGA
>NW_013628690.1:0-499 GCF_000695525.1 Brassica oleracea var. oleracea
TATGGCAGGAATCAACACTGTCATAACACAAAAAAATGTTTTCATATTCGTTTCTGGAAAGCCATCTTGAATTTGACAAATGATATCCTATGCTTACTCATTTCAATGATAACTCTATTTTCACATAGAGAAACAAGAACAGAGCGCTTAAACAACAAAGAAACAATCCTAACACATAAGAACATAGCAAAATCCTAAGAAAGAAGACATTAAACAGACACAAACATCTAACAGAAACTGAATGATCACCTTCTGCAACCTTCCTGGAAATCTTTATCCATAAACTGATCGAACATCTCACAACATAGCTTGCTTCGTAAATCCATCGCAGTCTTTCATGAACGACACCATAGACAATGTCAACATCTTGCATCCACATCTTATTTGGACGTATTAAACCTCTCACAACTTCGCCTACCCAACCCTTTAAGATGTTTATTCCTTTTTTTATATGGCTTCTGGAGATTTTCATAACTGTATCCAACCGTTTCAAAGAACT
>NW_013628691.1:0-499 GCF_000695525.1 Brassica oleracea var. oleracea
AGTTCAGTTTTCGGTAATCAATACACATTCTATGCCTAGTGACTGTTTTTGTTGGTATCAATTCATCTTTGTCATTTTTAATCACAGTTATACCACCCTTTTTTGGCACAACATGCACAGGAAATACCCATTTAGAATCTGAGATATGGTAGATAACACCAGCATCTAAGAGTTTAAGAGTCTCTTTCTTTACAACATCCTTCAGGTTAGGATTTAACCTTCTTTGATGCTCGATAGAAGTCATTGATTCATCCTCAAGATGTATCCTATGCATACACAAAGAGGGTGATATTCCCTTGATGTCATCAAGTGAGTAATCTATTGCTTTTCTAAATCTTTTAAGTGTTTTCAAAAGTTCAGATAGCTCAATTTCAGTAAGTTCACTACTCACAATTACTGGATAAGTTCCATTAGGACCAATAAATGCATACCTTACACCATTGGGGAGAGATTTTAAGCTCCACTTTAGGCGCCTTAAGCTCGCTCCAGTCGTCTTGCT
>NW_013628692.1:0-499 GCF_000695525.1 Brassica oleracea var. oleracea
AAAGAGTAAAATTTATATTTTCTATTTTAATTTATTATAAATTTGCAGAACCATTATCTGATTTATATGATTTAAATATACCAAATTTAGAATGGTGGTTTACTTAAAAAGTTTGTTCTTTAGTTTGGTTAGTTTCTGTCTTATTTTAAATTTTGTAATGTGTCTCACAAATTGGTTTTGAGAACAACTATATTTTTTGTGGTAAAAATTTCACTCAATTTTCTCCTTATCATTCTGTTTGGTATAGAAATAATCGGTTTCAATCACCAGTTTCAACTAGAAACCATGTGAAGAAATTCCACATACTAAAATTCCGCTGAGATTTGATCAAAATTATCTTTAACCATTTTATATGCACCAATCTACCATTTTGATGCATATCAAACCAAGATTGAAATTAAATGATTCTTTTGTCAAAACAAAATGTAAACCAGCTACAATTACAATTATTTTACTACAAACTCTATATACACAAGATAAAAAATATATTTAGATCATA
>NW_013628693.1:0-499 GCF_000695525.1 Brassica oleracea var. oleracea
AGCGGAAGAGACCTCGTCTGTCCTCATGAGAGTCACACAGCTTCAAACGCACAGGCCTGTGACCGGAACCTCATTTCTCCATGAAGGTTTGGTTTGATCCTGGAAATAGTTCCAGCCAAGCTTTGTTGCCAAAACTTCTATCTAGACAGCATCTGATCCATTTATTCCATCTCTTTCCAGCCCACGTGAATCGATCCCCTGAGCTGCTTAATTCTTCCATCTCACAGCAGCTGAGCATATCTGAGAAGGGAATGAAGGACTCCTCAGAGCGCCTAAGCCCTCATGTCTTCTCCTCATTGTTTAGAATCTCGTTAAAGTCCCCAATGAGGCACCAGGGTTCTTTTCGAGAACACCCAAATCTGCTAAGCCTCTCCCATACAACTTCTTTACCATCAGCATAGGGCACACCATATATACATGATAAAAAATGTGTACTCGCCATATTGAACCATACAGTCGATAATATTCTTGTCCGAATACTTGATATTTATATTTATGT
>NW_013628694.1:0-499 GCF_000695525.1 Brassica oleracea var. oleracea
ATACTATAGTAACACTAACTCATTAAAAGTCTGGAACACAAATGAACACGATCAAGCACCAACCCAAAAAATCAAAAAAAAAACGGGTCAGAAGGAGAATAATCAATGGAAGATAAAAGTCACCACGAAGCACGAAAACACATGCCTAAAGCACAACCACCAGCTAAGATTTAAGAAGCACCTCACAAACAAACAACCACATACAAAGCGCTCATTGCCAACGAATAATCACAATGCTCTGAATAGAAGAGACCAAAGCTCCAAGAGACTAACTCCACACACCTATACCAAGGGAAACAGGAAAAGAAGAAAAACAACATAAATGAGGGAGAATGGAAGCTAACCACAAAGAAAGCTAATCTCAAGTTTGAGACAAGAAATAATCTTCCAAGCCCACATAACATACACGAAGGAAAACACTATCCAAACCTGGAGTGGTAAACATGGCGAAATGGAGAGCCACCGGAGACGCAACCAGCGATGAAAAGTGCAACGAGAT
>NW_013628695.1:0-499 GCF_000695525.1 Brassica oleracea var. oleracea
TAATCCGATGCAAGAGAAACATGTAAAGCCAACTCAAGAGCACAAACATGTAAAGCCAACTCAAGAGCACAAATCCGAGAAACATGTAATATTCCGATTTTTGATATACGTGGAAAGGCGTAAGAGAATTGATTTGGTTACCTATGTCACCAAAGTGCGATTACTTTTTTGAGCACATATCCGTTTAGAACTCCATAGTTAAGCGTGCTTGAGCTGGAGTACTAGAAAGATGGGTGACCTATCAGAAAGTGATTCACGATATCGTGCGAGAGAGGCCAAAGCACTGGAAAAAGTCATATGGTGATTGAAGGGTCAGTAAACAAGACTTTTGAGGATTGGAAAAATTAACGCACCATCCGTTGCACAGGATAAGGCCCATAGACTGAGTGAGCAAGAGTGGGAGTCTATTCGCTAATTGGTCGGAGTGTTACAACATTATTAGTATATAACAAATAAATTATATCCTAAATTCGTTACCTTTTCAGTATGAACCATTTTA
>NW_013628696.1:0-499 GCF_000695525.1 Brassica oleracea var. oleracea
TTCTAGCTCTCCAATATCGACCGGTAGTCGATCTCGATGGTCATCTCGGGTTCTTACTCTAAATATCTTCAAAATGCTCCAAAATCATTACTTATCTCCAAAACATTTCTGATCTTATAAATATAATAAATAGACTCTATAATAATATAATTATTAGTAAAAACACCTATAAACTATAGATGAAAAATGAGTCAAATCCATAGTCTATCTTAGATACAACAAAACTTTATAACATCAATATCCATGAGTTTCTACAAATGAGTGTGTATCCACATTACTATATAATATTCTATAATAATTTAATTATATATATCAAAATTAATATTCAAATATGGAATACATAATTTAAAAGAAAAGATACAAGAGTAGTGAAAGATTCTCCTTTCTTTTTTCCATCTTTCTAAAAAAAATTCTATTTGTTTTGTGAAAAACTCTTGCAAGAGAGAGTATCAATGGTCACTACAAGAAAACATCAAGGATTCTGAGGGAAAAAATCGTC
>NW_013628697.1:0-499 GCF_000695525.1 Brassica oleracea var. oleracea
AAGAGATTTGTACGACTAGTTCTGCGGTTAGAAATTGGTGCGTTTGCGAGATACTTATGACTAGTTAACTATCAAATGCAACATCAGTAAAATAATAAATTAACAATATTTACATTTATATAATTATAAAATATCAAAATCATAATATTATAATAAATATAAAAATTATATTTAGAAAGTTATAGTTTTAAATTTTTTAAAATTATAGAAAATATTTTTATTTTAAAATTTATAAAATATAATAGATATATTTTAGTATTTTTATAATTCCAATTTAAATTTTTTATTAAATATTTTTATTTTTGTATTTATATTGTTTTTTTTAAATAAAAAAAATTATCCTCCCGCATCAGTCCGCAACCGCAAACGCTAGCTGAAACCAGCTTTTGAATTTATGAAGTTTAGAGCGGTTTGAAGCGATTTAGAATGGCTTAAGTGATTATTGCAAAACGCCAACAACCGCTACCAACAGCAAAATCTGCGTTTGCGGGTGATAGCG
>NW_013628698.1:0-499 GCF_000695525.1 Brassica oleracea var. oleracea
TTTAACCTCGGTTTGTAATTCTCCTGTTGTTACTTGTCTAAACAAACATTGGGTTGGATATTTTTCGAATATCATGTTTAAACTAAAAGTGTATGGGGTTAGTAATTCGCTTTCTCTACTAATTATTTCTTTTAGTTTTATTAAATAATCTCTTTTGATATCAGGGTTGTCAATTTTATCGATTATTTCCAATAAGAATTGTTTATCGTTGTCTTTTGTAATGACATTAATTAGTTTACAATTGAATAGGTTGTCAGATAATTCTGGTGGTTCTTCTGAAGAATTGCTTATATTGTCTATTTCATTTTCTGAGGTTTCGTTGCTTGATTCGTTGGACGATTCTGATTATGATATTAGTAATTTTATTAATTTTTCTTGAATATCAGGTTGGTCCTGAAATATTTCGTTGATTTTTCTTTTCATTTTGCATTCTGAGGATTTATGTCCTGGTCTTTTACAGTTCCAACATACAATTTTTTGTTTATCGTTTGGTTTGTAA
>NW_013628699.1:0-499 GCF_000695525.1 Brassica oleracea var. oleracea
TAGGTAATAAGTGATATATCGTTCAAATACATGCAGAATAGGCTTGTTTGCGTCTTCTTGCAGAGTTTAATTCGTAATATCATTGACGGTTGTCGGTATGTAACTGTTCTCATCTGTGTGTTTGTTTTGACTGATTGCTATCAGATTTAGAAATCTATGTTATGATGAGATGAATGTTTTTGGTAAATGGAAACAGTGAAGGATCTATTTATAGAAGTTCAAGCATTCTGCATTGACTTTTCACGGATTAGAGAAGCAGCTGGTCTCTTCAGGCTCTTGAAAACATTGGAATGAATAAAATTGACTCTTTCTTCTTTTCCTTGTCAACTTCTCCGTCTCCATTTTGTTTCATTTTTACACATGTATTACTATTTTCCGAGTTCTTGTGTAGCTAAAAGAAATTACTTTGATTAGAATCCATGACAACTCGGTTTTTATAGAGTTTTGTGTTATTGACAAAAGACTATCGTATATTTTACTGTTTTAATGTTTAATGCTA
>NW_013628700.1:0-168 GCF_000695525.1 Brassica oleracea var. oleracea
TTATCTCGGCGTTGAACTTCTTCTGGGATGCCAGCTCAGCAAGGATAATGGCGTTCTCCGAACGGATCGTGGCATTCTCAGAAAGGATAGTGGTGTTCTGCTCCTCCAATGCCCCAATCCGTTCATCTTTGTCATGTAGCTCCTCGAGAATCATGGGATCGGCATACG
>NW_013628700.1:292-499 GCF_000695525.1 Brassica oleracea var. oleracea
GGACAAGTTAGTAATCGACATTATAAAAAAAATATATTAATAAAAAAAATTACCTTTTCAACCATCTCATTTATTTGCAATAGGGACAAGTTGGTTGAATCTCCTGTAGAATCGCCGTCATCAGAGAAAGGCTGAGATTGAGATGCTATTTCAGCTTCTACCAAATCAACGACACCTTTGATCACGAGGTCCTGAATTTGACCCGTC
>NW_013628701.1:0-499 GCF_000695525.1 Brassica oleracea var. oleracea
AAATTGGGTTGATACCCACGACCTCTGCCATAGTGATTCCCACGGCCTAATGTCTTATAGTGGCCATGGCCACGTCCTTTCCACCCTCCACGGCCATGACCGTGTGGTCTATCATTCTGGACGTGGTTACCTTTTTTTTTCTTCTACGGACTTATTGGTATCAGGTAATGGGGTTAATCCAGGAGGTCTCAATTCACTGTTTCTCATCAGTAATCCATTATTTTGCCCAGCTAGCAATAGACTCATCCACGGACTTATAGTTCTGGATTCTGAGATTCCTCCAATCAAATAAGACATTTGGTAATAACACCGTTCTTTGGTGATCATATCTCGATTTTTAACTATGTCCAAAAGTCTAGAGGATTCTCTATAGTCAGATACTGATCTTTGAGACTCTTAATAAGATAATGGCTAATAATTAATATTGTCATGTATCAATCTTTCTCATTTGACATTATCGTCTTTTGTGATTCATTCACCAAGTCCTTTGACTTTAGGA
>NW_013628702.1:0-499 GCF_000695525.1 Brassica oleracea var. oleracea
TTTAACGGGTATGAGGACAGTTAACCGTTTAACGGGTATGACAATTGCTTACACAAACTTTCGTTCTTCGATACCACTTACATTGGGCCGAATGATGCGTCGGTCTTACAACAGAAAAGTACAGATACATTATTGTGGACTAAAACTGTGTTTCCGTTTGACTTTCGTATTAAAGTCTATCCATGTATACCACGTACTATAAATAACTAAACGTGTACAACTTATTCTAAAGGGTGTACAACTCATTGTGTAGCTAAATTGCAGACACTATTTTTTTTATTCCAGTATATGGTTAATTTTATTTTGATAGAGGTACGTTATGATCGGATATTGGCGGCAGGTGTACGGGTTTATGATTGAAATCTATGCAGGTATACCCATCTCGGTAATATGCTTAATTATGATTGATTTTAAAATCTTTAATTAATTATGTTTTCTTTTAAAATCTATGTAGGCATACCCATCTCGGTAATATGTAATACATAAATTTAGTTCATAT
>NW_013628703.1:0-499 GCF_000695525.1 Brassica oleracea var. oleracea
GATCCTGTTGAGCAGCAGCGGAAGGGGCAGCGGGAGCTGGAGCGGGAATATATGCGGAAACCGAGTTTTGTTCATGAGACGATCCCGATGCACGGGAACTGCTCACCGAACTACGTCGAAGACGGGCTGCGGGGCGGGGTTCATCCTCGGCACTAAAAAAAAAATTAATACATCAAAAATCTTTTCAAATCATTTCTATTTTTAATGTTTTCATTTATATATTTACAAAAGGTTTTATAAACGCTTAAAAAAAGCTATTAAACCTTTTATTATACATAGTTTATTACTGGAAACTTATAAAAATAATAAAAGTTTTAAAATTTTTAATTATACATGATTTATATATATGTATACACAATTATAAAAAATTTATAAATGTAGAAAAATGTTGTTAAATATTTTAAAATTTTTTAAAAACGTTTTATTATACATAGTTTATTACTGAAACTTATAAAAAATTTAAAAAATTTTAAAATTTTTATTATACATGATTTATATA
>NW_013628704.1:0-499 GCF_000695525.1 Brassica oleracea var. oleracea
ACTTAACATCCTAAAGAAACATAGCAAATAGCATGAGCATTCTCCTTGTTATACTCTAGTTTCTCTAGGCCTATCCATACTCTTTTTCCTCTACTCAAGTTGCAATACTCTTTACCAACAAGTCCCTTCAATCAGCTCTCAGATTGATTCACACACACACACACAAGGCGAAGTCTCACAAATGGGCACATGATCTCAATCATTTGGCTAGGTATGCAATGGTCTAATATGAATGAAGAGATGGGTTCAAATGTTTTTATTTAAGGGTGGTTATCACTCAAAACAAGGAGCTTGATCATTATGCAAAATTTATCTAAGATTAGAAGCAACTCATGCATACATAGATTCATTCTCATCATTCTACCCCATTTTGTTATAAATGATCACAAGTTCTACCCTCTTTATCATCATCTCAAAAATCAATCTAAACATTCAAATTGAGAAGATATCAACTTACCCTATAATAAACATTTTTCCGATTGTATGAACGAAATCCCCA
>NW_013628705.1:0-498 GCF_000695525.1 Brassica oleracea var. oleracea
TTAAAAAGATCGGTAATGCTTTTGATAACATTATTGATGCTAAGAGAGCTCTACGTGAAATCAAGCTTCTCAGGCACATGGATCATGAGAACGTAAGCCTTATAACGATCATCTTACATATTCACTTTCTCCAAGGACGAGAAAAACAGAGGATACTCTGTTTCCTCTGTTTTTTTTCACTCTTTAAAATCCGATCTTAAAGCCTTGGTTTTGATTGATTCTTCAGGTCATAGCCATCAAAGATATTGTAAGACCTCCGCAACGAGATGTATTCAACGACGTTTACATTGTCTATGAGTTAATGGACACTGATCTTCAACGAGTCCTCCATTCTAAACAAACCTTAAGCCATGACCAGTGCCGCGTAAGTCTGATCTAATCTTATGGAACTTTCTGAACTGATCTCTATTAACTTATCTTCCTTTTATAGTTCTTTGTGTACCAGCTCTTAAGAGGGCTCAAGTACGTGCACTCGGCCAACATATTACATCGTGATCT
>NW_013628706.1:0-498 GCF_000695525.1 Brassica oleracea var. oleracea
TTATCTAAAAGGAAGAACCTGACAAACCTGTCTATAAAACCAGCAGTATCTCTTAAGGCGTATTCATTTTGGTTACAGCAAAACATTTAGAGAGAGAGAGAGATGGAGCAGAAGAGAGGACATGTATTGGCAGTGCCATACCCAACGCAAGGACACATCACACCAATCCGCCAATTCTGTAAACGACTCATCTCTAAAGGTCTCGAAACTACTCTCACTCTCACCACTTTTGTCTTCAACTCCATCAAACCAGATCCATCTAGTCCAATCTCCATAGCCAACATCTCCGACGGCTATGACCAGGGCTGCGAGTCACCTTACACCATCCACGAATACCTCCAAAACTTCAAAACCTTCGGCTCCAGAACCATTGCAGACATCATCCGCAAACACCAGACAAGTGATAATCCCATCACTTGTATGGTCTACGATGCTTTCATTCCATGGGCACTCGACGTTGCCCGAGAGTTTGGTATAGCTGCTGCTCCTTTCTTTACG
>NW_013628707.1:0-498 GCF_000695525.1 Brassica oleracea var. oleracea
TTTATATACTTTTACATTTTTGAATATATAATTATTTTTATATTTTTCTATCATTTTTGAATATATAATTATATTTACATATATTAAAATTTTAATTTGTTTTTAAATAGTTTCAGAACATTTTTGAATTTTAAAAGAAAATTTCACAAAAAAATAAAAAATCGAATAAATTATTTAAAAATTTATAAAAGTTCGAATTAAAAAAACATATAATTCGAATGTTTTTCAAAAAAATCTTTTTTTATTTATTTTATTATTTTATTATCTATAAAGCAAGGGGTAAAATAGTCTTTTGCTTTTTTAATGAAACTTAAAAGAAACTATTTAAGAGAATTACCCAAGTTTGTATGTATCACTATTATTATTATTTTTTAATTTGAAAGAAAAAAATAAATAAACATGCTATATGAGAAAAAAATAAATAAACATGCTATATGATTTAGAATTTTTTTTATATATTTACTTTACAAAAAGAATGATAGAAAATAGGTAATACAA
>NW_013628708.1:0-498 GCF_000695525.1 Brassica oleracea var. oleracea
TGCAATCACCACCAGAGATGTTTGAGATATGTTGTTGTCTACCTTTAGCCAACCTTCCCGTACGTGGATAATATAAGCCACGATTTGCTTCTGCTTGGCAACCTTACGATCTCATGTTCAACCATGGAGACCAAATGCAAACAACTCATGTCAGACTCGTCAACATGGCTGCTAGATACTCCGGCGCGTCTCACCACATGACCTCCAAGCCTCCAACTTGACTAATCTAATTCCACAATCCTTACAGTTCACTTGTTTTTAACTTGCGATAGGTTCTGATCGAACAGAGGAAGTCTATAGAATGCTGGTGAGTTAAGAGACCTCTGTGATGGAGATAGCATTGAAGTGGGTGCTACTTGAATGTGCTCATAAACCATAAGTAATGCCTTAGCCACATCTACAATAAGTCTCAGTTTGGTTCTCCCATGATTCAGACCCCACACAAATGTAGAACCAAGACCATAGGCTCACCAACCCATATACCAAAGTTGCGATAAA
>NW_013628709.1:0-498 GCF_000695525.1 Brassica oleracea var. oleracea
TCTGCATTTCTTTGCATCCTTATACTATTCTAATGTATTCATTTATCACTTTCAAGTGCATATCATCAACATAATAAAACGAATTGAAGAAAAATAAATAAATCAAGAACCTGATTAGAGGAGTTGGACGCCAGAGCTTATAGATTTCAAGAACTTCTTCAGGGATGTCGATAAACCTCTCTAACGTTGCTTCTTGTTTGATTAACTCATTAGGGAAAAGATGAGATAAATCTTCGGGTTTGATTGGTTCCAAAGTCTTGGGATGCAAGGGTGGTGGAGGCTTAACAGAAAGATCGGCAGTAAGATTGTACCATTGATTTGGAATCTCAACAGATGAGCTATGATTAGATCTTAAAGCTGCTTTTGCTCTTAAGCTAAATCCATTTGAAACTCTTGTTGCTTGGTTTGACTTTCTTTTCAGAGTTAAGTCATCATCTAATCAAATCAAGTTCGACCTCAAGACATCAAGCACTTAACTATGAAGCTGGAGCTTCAACA
>NW_013628710.1:0-498 GCF_000695525.1 Brassica oleracea var. oleracea
TTTTTTTAATTCTTGCGGAGGCATAATTTATTGTGATTTTATATACCGTGACGACTAACTATTATATATTTCTTTAGGAGTGTTTTGTAGATATTATCGGGCAGATTGTGAAAGTCAATCATGTGGAAATCGTTTCTCTTAACTGAGAAGTCACAGAGAAGCTATCAATGGAGCTACTTAATGAAGATTAAGTTTGTGGTTTTTATGTAATTTGCAGAGAAGTTTACACTATTTTAATTTGTATCAATTACCTCTGATCTAATGAATTAAATGAAAATTGTTAGCTAACCTCCAAGGATCGTTCTGATTGAGACCGCGGATCCAGAACAATCATCAATCCTACTCAGTGTTTAGTTTGTAGTTTGAAAGATACATGTCCCGGTACTACACATCCACTGTGAAACTCCATCTGGATAATTCTCCTTCATAACCAATTTTACAACAAAGACAATAATGAATGTCAGATTAACTTATATCAAACCTTCTCCTGCAAAAAAA
>NW_013628711.1:0-498 GCF_000695525.1 Brassica oleracea var. oleracea
ATACGGAATCTAGCTTTTATAGATATTCACTACCTTCAGTTAATTTTGGTGGTGGATCTGGACATGGTGTTGGGGGAGGCGGTGGATTTGGTGGTGGTGGAGGAGGCGGTGTGGGTGGTGGATGTGGACATGGTGGTGGATTTGGTGCTGGAGGGGGCGTTGGACACGGTGGTGGTGCTGGTGGTGGCGCGGGTGGAGGTCATGGGATAGGACACGGTGGAGGAGGAGGCTTTGGGATTGGAATAGGAATAGGTGTTGGGGTTGGTGGAGGCTCCGGCAAAGGTTCTGGAAGTGGAAGTGGTGGTGGTGGCCACCGTTAATCAAGGCACTTATTGACAATCTCACGTTTTAGTACTACTACGTACTTGTGATTCTACTCTTGTCATATGCTTAAAAGCAGAAAAATGTATGATTTACATCATTGTTCATTTCAGGATGTGTGTTTTTCGATTTTTGTGTAAGAATGTTTTGGGAAATTCCAATAAGAAAAATATTGAA
>NW_013628712.1:0-498 GCF_000695525.1 Brassica oleracea var. oleracea
GTTTGTTTCAACAACGTTTCCAATGCCGAAAACATAAAACAATGTGCATTTTGTTAAAATTGGAAACTCAAAACGACGCCCATTGTTTTTGGGAAATTTGGGATTTGTTTTGTTTTTTGTATTTCGGACCCCATACTAAATAAACGTATCTTTTTGCCCCATAAATCTTAACTTTCAGTTCTCTCTCTCCACTACATAGTAACAACGTATCTTGTCCGTTTCGTCTTCTATATAATGTTAGATCATATAGATTGTTTTTAATCGAAGGAAGAGTTAGAATCTCTTTACTAGGATTTAAAAATCATCATCTATCTATATACCATAATCCATTAGATATTATTCACTGGTACCTACTAATTTGTATCAAAGTGATTGGAATGGCAACAAAACAATGAGGATTTACAACTGTTTTGGATGTGTAATATTCAAAACCAGGAGAAAACTGTTTATTTT
Organism: Brassica oleracea var. oleracea; assembly: GCF_000695525.1. Taxonomy (NCBI): domain Eukaryota; kingdom Viridiplantae; phylum Streptophyta; class Magnoliopsida; order Brassicales; family Brassicaceae; genus Brassica; species Brassica oleracea. The sequence continues at coordinate 454 of NW_013628712.1, forward strand.
CATAACAGTTAGGAGTATATCACCATTTATATGCTTAAATAAACA
>NW_013628713.1:0-498 GCF_000695525.1 Brassica oleracea var. oleracea
TACGGTGCTCTTCACCGAACTGATATTAGTATGCTACTTGAATAAACCGACATCGATCTATAGAACACAAATCCAATAAGCCTAAGCAAACCATCTAGATATTACAAAAACATGTTCGTACCTGGAAGAGCACTTGCCGGTCTTCAAGTCGGAGAGAAAAACTCTTGACATAGTCATAACAACACGAATCAGAATATTGCAAGAGATAGAAAATAGGATGATTTCGAAGCGAGAAGTACTCACATATTTATACAGATCCACAGGAGATACGAACGGCGCTTTGAAGACTCATAGTGGGCGATGGATTCAATTGCAATAAAGACGAAGTAATAGCTCCGTCCGTTTCAACCAGTGAAAGAAACTCAGGCGTCGCCGCCGGAAGAAAGGAGAGACGATACGCAGTTCTCTATCATTACTCAGAGCCCAACATGCATCAGACGGAGAAAGCCCATCATGGAACGCGTTAGTGAAATGCAGCGCTTCGGTCTCATTGGACAC
>NW_013628714.1:0-498 GCF_000695525.1 Brassica oleracea var. oleracea
TGTTTTTAATCAAGTTAGTGTCACTTATCATATGATGAGATGCACCTAAATCAATCGCTAATGGCTTAATGTCATGAGAACTAGCAATGTGTGCAAGGATACTAGATGGTTTGAATGCATGATCATTTTTAGCAAAGTTTGCAATCCTAGATTGATTTACCATTTCTATCAAGCTCTCATGCATCCTATCAGTTCTAGTTAGATTCTGATGGTTCTCTACCACCCTAGCACCAAATGAATACCCAAAGGTGTTACCATTCTCCTTGAACAACTTAATGAGAGCATCAAGGTCGGATCTCCTTAGATACTCTTGATCATTGTTCCCACGGTTGCTTGGTGCTCTAGTGTAGGCTACAAGAGACTTCCCATCACCTGCCTCATGCCCATCTATCTCCTTTCCTTTGCTTGTACCAGCACCACTTGTACCATCCGAGACATTAGCCCTTGCCTTACGATCCTTCAAGAACTTAGCCGGCTTGAGATGAGGGTGGAGTATCC
>NW_013628715.1:0-498 GCF_000695525.1 Brassica oleracea var. oleracea
GTCATATGTATGATGTCTGTTACATTCTGCATACATCATTTTTAATTAAGGTTTCAAAAGGTGGTCTAGATCGCTAAGAATTTGTAAATGAGGGATTGTTAGGAGGACCAGAACAATTACTATAGACTATCACAGACTCAACAGCATCCTCAAGTGCACCATTCATCTGTGCCTGTGCGTGCGTTTAAGTGGTGAGGACTTGAAAAAGAAGTGGGAGGCTTCATCAGTAAGTTTCTAGGAAAAACATTTATACTGTTATAAATTAGTAAACTACAAATATAAATATAATAACTCTACTTTTTATATTGTACCTGTGTATTAGTGAATATTATGTGCTTTTGAATTATGAATGGTCAAACACAATTTGTCATGCGTGTTGTCAAGCCTTGGAAACGATTTTTCATGTCCTGTTCACTGTCCTACAGCAGTGGAAGCCCGGCGTCTGGAACAAATAGAGCCTCCTCCCTCTGGTTTTTCGCAGTCATCTATCTTTCTGAA
>NW_013628716.1:0-498 GCF_000695525.1 Brassica oleracea var. oleracea
TGGGTTTGACATTTGAGAATGATTGTGTAATTGTATGATTGGGAAAAAGGTAGAACAATGGAGATTGAGCATTGTATTCATGAGTTGATCCCTTTCTTAGATATATTATGTGCAATGTCAAGGCTACTTGTTTTGAGAGTAAACCACTTTAAAAGATCATGGATTTTGAACCTCTTGACCCACTTGAATAAAAGCTTTCCCTTACTCAACCAAATGATTTGGACCAATTGACCATTTGCAAGAATTCACTTGATGCTATGCTTAATGAACTTGAGAGTTGGCTGATTTGCATGTGTGAATGCATGATGATGAGTGTAGGGATGAAAAGAGTTGAATAGGCCTAGAGAAGCTAGAGTATAATAAGAGAGGGTGTACTAATGCTGAATTTAGATGTTGATTTGAGTGTTTTGTGTGTTTCTTTTGGCTATGAGCTCTCACCTTCAAACCTCTATCCCTATGAGTTCTAGAAAGTTCACTTGTGGACAAGTAAAAGAACAA
>NW_013628717.1:0-498 GCF_000695525.1 Brassica oleracea var. oleracea
GTTGAATAGAAAAATATTACATAAACATTTTAAATATTTCTTCTTACGAAAGCATTCTTATTTTCTTTAATAACTAGTGCAATTAGTGAAGACAATGGAGAGGAAGGTGTGTGATGCACAGCATGTGTATCCTCCTGTAATAACAATAAAATAAAAGAGGTAGTTATGAAGAAGTTTCTACAATTTAAAATTCAAGTTGTACTTATGAAAGACATTTCTATGCTTACCTTTTTATTGTTTGCTGAAATGATCTCAGTCAATGGCTGTGTAGCCTCATACGTTCCCTCTGTTACCGTCTGCAAAAAAAACAAAAAAAGTCAGGAAGGGGATCAAAAACACGTACAAAAGCTTCCAAACATTACTTGAAATCTCCAAGATTTTTTGAGCATTTACCTGCTATTTACCTGCTGTTTCTAAATTGGAGAAAAAACTTGAGCCTCAATACTCTTTCGAGATATTGGAGAAGAAGGTGTCTCATTCATTTCCAGTGTTTCTTTT
>NW_013628718.1:0-498 GCF_000695525.1 Brassica oleracea var. oleracea
TGGGCCGCAACCGAAGACACGGGGCTTAGAGAGCTGAAGCCCACAACAAGAATACGATTTCATAGAGGTCTCGCCGAGGTCGCGGAGATCGTCTACGTATATGTAAGCCACCTTAACGGCTCTATCACCACTTTCGAGAAAAACAATAAAGACCTAGTCTTCGCCCTAGCAGCGGCAAAAATCATCATCAAATCAAATCCAAGCGATACCTGTCATCAAGCGAAGAGACTCTGGTTAAATGATAAACCGCCTCTTTCCATTTTCATTTAAATCAAAAGAGGCTGGGGGACAAATGTTGGAACCAATTTTGGTCCATATACTAATAGGCCACGACCAAAGACACGGGCCTTAGGGAGCTGAAGCCCACAACGAGAATACGAGTTCGAAGAGGTCTCGCCGAGGTCGCGGAGATCACGGAACAGGAGACGAAGATCTGTGAGCCGTTACGAACATCACGGGATCGACTTACTACAAAGGAGGAAGGAGGAACACGGAGAA
>NW_013628719.1:0-498 GCF_000695525.1 Brassica oleracea var. oleracea
CACGGGTTCGTCAGTATTCCGTCGGTATAATTAAAAATATACCAATTAGCGATTCGCGAAAATTTTCACGCGGTTTGGTTCTCCAGGGCAAATTGGAATTCCAACGGAATGTGTCCGTCAGTATATTCCGACGGAATACTGACGACTTTTTCCGATGGAATTCCGACGACTTAGTGTTTAGGGTGTTGATTACAAGTTTCTAAATGCAAAATCCAAATCTTTGATAATATATATAGTATTTGCATAAAGATTTAACAATAAAAATATTTTTATAACACGATTTTACACAACAACATTTTTTGTAGTGTAAGATTATATGAATATGATTGTATAAGTATATGAGTGTTAAGATGAGATGTTATGAAAACAATGATATGCATACATAAATATTTTAATGAGTTGTTATATTTGAACGATTGCGATCTAATACTATACTAAACACTTATCACAGATATCGACTAAATCCAACCTTGAATTCAAATTATCCTTCGTTTTACC
>NW_013628720.1:0-498 GCF_000695525.1 Brassica oleracea var. oleracea
TTATATAAGTGTTATTCAAACCGCAAAACGTTGTTTTCGATTTAAAATCCCTATTTCCTCGGTATTTCCTCGGAATATTCCGAGGGAATTCTGAGGAAACCCTTATCTTCCTCGGAATTCCGTCGGAATATTCCGAGGAAATACCGAGGAACTAGTGTTTGGGGTTTCAAAACATCAATTTTTTTGCCGTATTTCATTTCTTATTCAATTGTAATGCATACCATTGATGATTCTTTGTATAGATGAGCATAAACCATGAAATAACAAAATTTCAAAACGAATTGTAAGTATTCCCTTTACCGTTCATTAAAGTGTATAAGTGTTTCTCTTATGTTGTGGGGATTTCGTTCATACAATCGAAAAAGTGTTTATTATAAGGTAAGAAACAAATTTTTGACTACATAATAAGTCTAAGACACTTAATAAGGGTTACATAAGTGTTATTCAAATAGAAAAACGTTGTTTTCGATTTAAAAACCTTGTTTCCTCGGAAAAGCC
>NW_013628721.1:0-498 GCF_000695525.1 Brassica oleracea var. oleracea
ATGTGGAGGAAGAATGATTCTGTTGGACCCTAGGAGTATATATATATATGGTTGATTGATGTGACATTCATAAAGAGTGTTTTAATTTATTATGGTTTAATTGTTTACTGCTTAATCATTTAAGCTTTGAATATGGTTGTTGAACTACTCGTCTTGCTTGTGTTTGGGGTGGGATTTAGAATGACGGGTAGTTGTATATGTTAGATAGGGAACCCTGGCTCACTGAGTGAAACTAGTTCACTCATTCCTCACATCCTTTTGCAGGTGACCAGTAGAAAGGACCATAGTGCTCGCGGAACTGTAGGAGCTGGTGTAGATTGGACATCTTTTGCTAAAGACTCGTTTTCAAGATATATGAATGTATGTTTTACTTTCGGCTGCGTCCATGGACCCTATGTATAATATTTTGGGCTTGTGAACTTCATGTTTTATATATATGAAATAAAGTATGTTTTATATTCGCGACGTGTTGAATCTGATATTAGGTTAGTCCAACCT
>NW_013628722.1:0-498 GCF_000695525.1 Brassica oleracea var. oleracea
GCGAGCTGGGTGGGCACAACCGTCATATCCGCCTTCTTCGCCTCCCTCGAGCGTTTCTCCTGCGTTAATCTATCAACCTCCGACGATGATGACGAAGATGACGACGAATCCCACAGCCGTCCCCTTGCTCTCTCCCCCGCTCCTCACCCAGACGACATTGTTTAGCTACTCCGCTAATCCCTTTCACGGATTCCGTTTCTCCTAATCAGATCTGGATGCATGATTCTCAGAACTTTTGATTGATTGTATATGCCTTATTCCTTGCTTGTTCTTCTTTCTTGATCTGACAAGTCTATTTTATATCATTTTTCTTTTCAGCTCTTTATTTTATATCATTCTGAGAGTTATTCCTTATCTCTGACTCTAGGAACAATATGAGAGTTTAAATTTGCGCATAAGTTCTTCGAAACCTTATCATTTGATCATTTATTGTTGAGAACAAGAGGGAAACAGCAGCAGTCAAACCAGCAGCACCAAGTTCTGAGGAGCTGGCAATCA
>NW_013628723.1:0-498 GCF_000695525.1 Brassica oleracea var. oleracea
ATACCATTATAAACAAAAGGAAACTGAAGTGGATTATATTTTTTTAAAATTTTGTTTATAGGAATTGCATATTATTCTATTTTTCCATTTTGATACTTTTTTTTTTAAAAGATATTTAAATATAGTTTGACTGTAAGCAGAGCTTAAAAACTCGGAAACTAAAAAATATTTCTTATAATTTTTTTTCCATAGTTTTAGGAGATTCAACTTCTGTATATAACCTTATAAAAACTCAGGATACCAATTCCAATGTTTCATGTAGTCGTGTCCAGATCCGGTCTTGACTATAAGAGATATTTATGTAAAAGCGAGTTTTTCTATAAGAAAAAATACAAATTTTTAGGGCTATTATATGAAACCCTAAAATTTGAGGTTCTAAACAAGTATTTCATCCCCAAGGTCGGTCTACGTCTACTAGTTACCATTATATTTCATTTACTTGTTTTGATTTTTGTTTTCTTCTTAGGGGAGATTCTTCTTCCTTTTTTATATATATAT
>NW_013628724.1:0-498 GCF_000695525.1 Brassica oleracea var. oleracea
ATCGATTCCATGTCGTTGCACGTATCCTTTTGCAACTAACCTTGACTTATACTTGTTAATGCTTCCATCGGCGTTTCATTTGATCTTGAACACCCAGTTTAGTCCAATTGGTGTTGCCCCATAAGGAAGATCGACTAAAATCCATGTATTATTCTTTTCGATCGAATGTATCTCTTCTTCACAGGCTCGTTTCCATTCGGCTGATTCTTTAGAATCACCATAATCTTGTGGCTCATTATTTAAATACATGAGAATCTCTTCTCCAAGTTCTTCGGCAAGAAGTATGTAATCGTCGACATACTTCGGTCTTGTTTGTTGTCTCTCTGATCGTCTTAACTCTTGTATCTCTTCTTCTTCATTGTCTACATTCTCTATATTCTCAGATGGAACAGTTTCGTCGTTAGTACCCTGTTCCAGATACTTATGCTCATCATAAGAGGCGATATGATCATCTATCCCATGATTCCCAAACGTCCCTAGCGTCACTTCAAAATTTCC
>NW_013628725.1:0-498 GCF_000695525.1 Brassica oleracea var. oleracea
GGGGAAAGATCTTCTACTAGTAGCCGTGTATGTGGACGATCTATTGATTACTGGGTCTAAAGCAGAGATGATACATGAGTTCAAGCGAAACATGTCTTCCAAGTTTGAGATGACTGATCTGGGGTTACTGACATACTACTTAGGCATTGAGGTACTGCAACATGGTGGAGGAATAAGTTTGAAGCAGGAGAGTTACGCAAGAAAGATACTGGAAGAGACGAGCATGAGTGAATGCAATGCTACATTAATTCCGATGGATGCAGGTTTGGTATTGTCAAAAGCTAAAGAAGACCGAAGCGTAGAAGAAAAGGACTTTCGACGTGTTATAGGGTGTTTACGATACCTACTGCACACTCGTCCTAATCTTGCCTATTCAGTTGGAGTATTGAGCCGGTATATGCATGAACCAAAGGAGACACACTTCGCAGCTTTGAAGCAGGTGTTACGTTATGTAAAGGGAACTTCGAGCTACGGATTGGAGTATAAAAGAACTGGAGA
>NW_013628726.1:0-498 GCF_000695525.1 Brassica oleracea var. oleracea
TAATAACTCTGATTTGACTTTCGTATAGTAGTTTATGGTTAGGTCATTATGGTAGGAACTTATTAGAGTTCCTATTAAACATCTACCATCCTTCAACCAATCCTTCAATCTCCATCATCTTCTTTCTCTCTTCTCTAGCTGCAACCCGACAGAACTTCCCTTTCTCTTCTACATTCCCTTTTCTCTTTTTTCTTCTATGGATCCGAGGATTCCATATAGCCAATCTTCTGGCTATATTGGCCTTCTTAATAGTCAACACGAAAGTGGTCTCAATGGAAACTTTGGTTACGAGAGTTTTCATTCCCAAGCATCCCAAATCCCTCCTTACAGTTCACAACAGTCCGAGGCTCCAACTCCACCTGATGACACACCCTCGGAGCGTGGGAAGAGACAAAAGTGGACACCAGCTGATGATGAGGTTCTAATCAGTGCCTGGATTAATACATCCAAAGATGCTATTGTCGGCAATGAACAAAAGTTACAGAACTTCTGGAAAAG
>NW_013628727.1:0-498 GCF_000695525.1 Brassica oleracea var. oleracea
GGTTTCACACCTTTCGACGGTTGGGCTACATTATAAAGTGGATGGTAATGAAAATATGGATATGTTTACTACATATATTATAGCCTTTTTAGCTCAAATTCCAAACATAGGTTATAAGGAATTGGGAAACAAAGTTATTTGCTCTGATGTGATTGAATCGGGAGTATTATTTTATTTGGAGATTTCAATACTTTGGTGTATTCAGCTGGTTAATTTTTTGAATTTTGGATTAACAAAATGGAAGAGGGATGTGGATAGTAGGTATTTCGTTGGCATCTTTAAGCCGAATTATTCAGGCTCCAAGGAGCAATTCAATTTTATTAATATATGAATATATTAAGCTGGAACTGTAGAGGACTTGGAAGTCATTGGACCATCAGTTACCTTCGAGAAATATGGCATAAACATAAACCAGAATTTTTGTTCTTATCTGAAACAAAACATGATGCTTCATTTGTACAAGGTGTTCAATCTCATTTTGGCTATGATAGTCTGGTT
>NW_013628728.1:0-498 GCF_000695525.1 Brassica oleracea var. oleracea
CCCAACTTTCAGTACAACAACTACCAACAGAAATCCTATCCCAACAAACAATAGGGTGGTTATCCACCTCGAAACAACCAGCAAGGCAGCTATCAACCTCAGCAAAACCCCTCATCTGGTTCCTCTGCTCCTCAAGAGAGCAGCACTGACACCCTGCTAAAACAAATCTTGGAGTCTCAGACTAGAAGTGAGAAGCATGTTGGTTATGAGTTGAAGAACCTTCATTCCAAGATTGATGGGAGCTACAATGAGCTCAACAACAAGTTCTCACATCTTGCTTCTACAGTCAAGAATTTAGAGAATCAGTTTGCTTCCATGAACACTCACCAGACTCGCCAGCAAGGATCTCTACCTAGAAAATCTGACCAAAACCCCAAGGAGGCCAAAGCTATCACCCTTAGGAGTGGTAAGCAGTTACCTCCTCACCAGGGATGCTGAGAAACTAGGTGATGAGGTGGCCATCAACTTAGATGATGAAGTGGTGATTGTTGATGAGAA
>NW_013628729.1:0-498 GCF_000695525.1 Brassica oleracea var. oleracea
ATTTTGTAAATCAAAATTCATATATAATAGATTTAATTGTTTTTTGTTTTTTGTGATTTGTATTTTTTTTGTTTTTTATTAATGTAAATAATAGCGAAAATTATACGCTATTAAAACATTTTTAATTGCATACATAAAAGCGCTATTGTATATAACCATAAGATAGCAGTTTAAAAAAGCGCTATCTAATGTACCTGACCTACTATGACGGGCGATGATACAACGTTTCTAAAACCGCTATCGTATCGTTATATAGCGTTTTTCGTCCGCTAATAAAACCTATTTTTCTTGTAGTGTACTTTGGTTGTCTCCTTTTTCGTTAGCCTGATGATATTGGCATTACCTTCTCTCATGTGTAAGCTTGTTGTTTTAGCAACTGCTAGATTTTGTGAAAAAAAAAAGATTTGATCTTTGTGTTGTACCAACCATTGTTCCTAGAATTTAGACGTAGAGAGAGATCTCTTCACTGCTTTAAACGACACAAGAAGCAAACAAACA
>NW_013628730.1:0-498 GCF_000695525.1 Brassica oleracea var. oleracea
ATCAAGCATCCACACATTAAAATCAACCAACTCTCACATTCATTAAGTACAAAACATCAGGTGAATTGTTGCAAATGGTCAGTTGGTCCAAGTCATTTGGTTGGGTGAGGGAAGGCTTTTATTCAAGTGATTCAAGAGGTTCGAAACATAAAATCTTTAAGGTGGTTTACATTGCACATAATATATCTAAGAAAGGGACCAACTCATGCATACAATGCTCAATCTCCATTGTTCTACCCTTTTCCCAAACATACAAATCACACAATCATTTCCCAATGTCAAAACCAACTCACACCTCTCACCAAAAGATCCTAAGAACATCAACTCTTTCTCTTTGAAATCTACAAGGGATTTTTCACAACCTCAAAACATTTCTTAGCTCCTAACAACTTTGCTAGCCTTTTTATTTTTTTTTTTATTTTTTTTTTTATATATATATTTTTTATTTTAATTTTTTTTTTTTTTTTTTTTAGATGGGGGCCAAGACTTTTCATAACT
>NW_013628731.1:0-498 GCF_000695525.1 Brassica oleracea var. oleracea
CGATGAGGAAGTGAACTGTCCCGCGGATGCATTCGGAGCTTCCTTGTGCGGGAATTTTAACTTTGATCTGTGAGCGTTTTGACGGGAAGAAGTTTTCCCTTATCTAGTATTTTGCGGCCGAGTGTGGTCTTTGTTCATATATGTCCGGCCGAGTGTGGCCTTCGAACTTTGTATGGGCCTGTTTTGGCCGTTTTTATCGGGATTGGCCGTTGGTGGCTTTGAACCCCTACCGCTATGCAGTTTATATAGTGGATGTTTGTTTGAGTTACTTTGTTTCGAGTGGGTTTTAAGTAAACATGAGTTGTCATTTCATATTTAACTTCGTTGAGGCGTTCAATCTGTTGGTTTGTTCGAGACGTGAGTTTTCGTAAAAATTATTTATTCTTACGATCTTTTGGGAACAATGAGATATGAACGGAGAGACATGTTTCTCGTATCGTTTAGATATCAAGTCTTTGAGATGTCTGAGACCAATGCGATGGGTTTAGGGCAAGACCT
>NW_013628732.1:0-498 GCF_000695525.1 Brassica oleracea var. oleracea
ATTATAAATTTACATTATTTACTTATTATTTATTTTCCTGTATATGTTTTTTCATTTCTTGTACTTTTAATTTACTTAATATCTATATTTTACATTTTAAGATAGATGTTTAAATCTTAATGTACATTTTCCATTTTATTTAAATTGTATATTTCCATTTGTTATACTTTCTATTTAGGTAATATCTATATTTTAAATTTTAAGATATATTTTTAAATCTTAATGTAATTTTTCATTTTTAAATTGCGTATTTACTTATATTATATATTTACTTATTATTTATTTTTCTTTATATTGTGTATTTCTATTTCTTATACTTTCTATTTATTAATAATTTTATATTTTAAGATAGATCTACATTTTAAGATAGATGTTTAAATACTAATGTACTTTTTCCATTTTTTTAAATTGTGTATTTCCTTTTCTTATACTTTATATTTGCATAATATTAATATTTTACATTTTAAGATAGATGTTTAAATATTAATATACCTTTTC
>NW_013628733.1:0-498 GCF_000695525.1 Brassica oleracea var. oleracea
CTCCGACTGATTAGACCATATGAAATGAAGTAGGAAACTTTCTTGTCATAGACAGAGTTCACTTAAATTTATTTTCGTGTTAAAACTATTAGTGTACGCGTGTTCGTACACCAACGAAGAGAGAGATGAGAATACCTTAAGTTCATACATTAATTAGTACAAATATGTATAAAGAAGATGTATTTTCCGTGTCAGAAGGTAGCCCTAATTTCAAACTATGATATGAAGCTTACGTAACCGAGGGGATATAATGATGACTTCGTACACCTTCACCGAGGGTGTATAATGATGACTTTTGTACACATTATGAAACTACATTAATTCAAATGGGTTTGCTTCTTAATTGGATATGGATAGGCCCATTATGAGATAAACAGTTAAAATTTGATAGAAGAGTACAAATTAACCTTCAAAAGCATTTCTACTTAAATAGTAGAATATAATATTGAGCGGGATATATTCACCATTTTTTTTTTCAAACGTGTTTATTGGTTCATA
>NW_013628734.1:0-498 GCF_000695525.1 Brassica oleracea var. oleracea
ACGGAGCCCTGCGATGAGGGACTCGTACTCAGCTTCGTTGTTTGACGACGCAAAACCAAAACTGAATGACTGCCGGATGAGTTATCCTGTTGGTGATTGCAGTTGCACTCCTGCCCCCGACCCTTTACTCGTGGATGAACCGTCGACGTGGAGGATCCAGTTTATACTTGGTAGGATGAGGTCTTGCTCCAGCTCTGGTGTTAACACGATCAAGAAGTCTGCAAGGACCTGTGACTTTGCTGCTGTGCGATTCTTGTACACGATGTCATGTTCACTCAGCTCCATCACCCATTTAGTCATCCGTCCTGACTGGTTGGTATTCTGCATAACCGTTCGGAGTGGTTGGTTGGAGAGCACTTCAATCGTGTGCGACTGAAAGTAGGGTCGTAGTTTCCTGGCCGAGGTGACGAAAGCTAAGGCCATCTTTTCGAGTGTTGGGTATCTCGACTCCGGCTTGGTCATTCTTTTACTTGTGTAAAAGATTGGTTTCTGTTCTCC
>NW_013628735.1:0-498 GCF_000695525.1 Brassica oleracea var. oleracea
AAACCCCAAAATGAAAGTTAGAAGCCCATATGAGTAGAGGGATGAAGTCCAGTTGAAAGTCAATTTGAGAGAGAGGGAGCTTTCTTAAGAACTCAGGAAGAAGAACGACGACGACCGTTCCAAAACCAATCAATTTGAGTGAGAAAACCATAATTGAAGCATCTTTGATGAAAGGGAAGGGTTTGATTCTCTGAAACTTTGAATTTGGTTTCTAATCTGGAGATCAATGGTCTTGATGAGAGAGTCCACCGATCGAAACGTGTTAGCATGCAGTCGTTGATTCCGTTCTCGCCATAGCCAGTGTTGGACCCGAATATGACCCTCAGGTGAGGTACCGATAAGCGTGAGCTAGCATGAGCAATCATCTGGTTTAGGAGATCGGACCAGTTGCGAAGATGTTGAAGCTGACACTTAGTAGCCAAGCGAGACCAAAGATCATAGCTATAGGGGAAATCCATGTAGAGATGGTTTCTGGTTTCGGAGGTGACATTACAGAGA
>NW_013628736.1:0-498 GCF_000695525.1 Brassica oleracea var. oleracea
GGAAGGGTTTGGGACGTGCCTTAAGGAGATCAAGTATCTGTTGGAAATGGTGAAAGCTGTGGAGAAGAAGGTTGGTATCGCCACAAAACGGAAAGGGACATCATCTCAAAACGCTACCTCTCCACCTAAACCGACTCTCGAACCCGGGGTTAGTAACGAATCCTCTCCCAACAAGAGATTGACTAGACAAAGTTATAAGAATAAGAACTGAAAAGTTGCATTTGCTTTGTTTCTTGTATGTCAGAACATGTGTGCTTTGTTTATAGTGTATGGATTTTATATATGTATTTTGTTTCATGTTTGAAGACACTCATTGTTTATTATTGTTTGAAATGAATCTTTGGTTTTTATTGTATAAACCCATCTTGTATATTGCAGAGTGAAAATGTTAATGGGACGAACGCGGGAAGGAAGAGCTGGCGGAGGATAAAGGTCCATATGTGCCCGCAACTGTGCCCGCATATGCTAGTTCCTCGAAAGATAAAGCTCCAGAACCGA
>NW_013628737.1:0-498 GCF_000695525.1 Brassica oleracea var. oleracea
GCCAAAACCGCAAAAACGCGTTTTTCCGCCAAAACCGCAAAAACGCGGTTTCCCGCTAAAACCGCAAAAGCGCGTTTTCCCGCCAAAATCGCAAAAATGTTTTTTCCTCAAAAAACTTAAAAAATGTATTTTCCCGCCAAAAACGTGTTTTCCCGACAAAACCGCAAAAACGTGTTTTCCCGACAAAACCTCAAAAACGTGTTTTCCCGCCAAAATCGCAAAAATACGTTTTCCCGCTAAAATCGCAAAAACGTGGTTCCCTCCATAACCGCAAAAACGTGTTTTCTCGCCAAAAACGTGTTTTTCCGCCAAAACCGCAAAAACGCGGTTTCCCGCTAAAACCGCAAAAGCGCGTTTTCCCGCCAAAATCGCAAAAATGTGTTTTCCCGTCAAAATTGCAAAATTTTCCACCAAACATAAAAAATGTGTTTTCTCGCTAAAACCGAAAAACCTTGTTTTCCCGCCCAAACCGCAAAAAGAAAACTCGTTAATTTTGAA
>NW_013628738.1:0-498 GCF_000695525.1 Brassica oleracea var. oleracea
TAGTTTACTAAAATAGGTTCTACTGGTATAACTAGTACAACTATGCATGTTATGAAATTTAAATATTCTTTTGGGCTTTCCCTATTAATAAAACAATCAAATAGTCTAATTTTTAAGTGTTTGGATAGGTTTCTTTGTGTTTTGTATTGGACTTTTTTTTTTTTTGGATTTCTAACTCCATCACAAAAGTTTGCTTGATCTACCTTATACTTTTAAGGTTTGTTTACTTGTTTGTCCACATATTTTTTGTAAAACATACGTGACAAGTATTTTAACAATAGTGATGCTTTCATTGTATCGAGGCAAACAAATGTAAACATAAATAAATGGTACAACTTAGATAATGGTATTTTTTTTTTGGTACAACTAATATTTTCAGGTTTCACTCCCAAAGTACAACTCTGTACAAACCAGTATAACTGAATAACTAGTACAACTTTGTGCAGGACAATATAACTAATAAACTAGTACAACTTTGTAGAAACCAGTATAACTAAA
>NW_013628739.1:0-498 GCF_000695525.1 Brassica oleracea var. oleracea
CATTAAAACAGTATATTCATATTTTTGAATTTTTCTCAAAATCTATGCGTTAACCCTCCTAAGAAAATATTGAATTTTTCGGTAAATGCTCTATATACTGAAGCCTATGATCATTAGTGTTTTTGAAAAATTTTAAACACATTCAATATTTGAATTAATGTATATTAAACTCTCTTTCATGGTACACGGGCATCGTTTTAGTTTTTAGTCAATTAATTTAGTAAAATTCATAATGCTCCCTAAATTTGTGGAATAACCTTTATAAAATCGCTATTCTCAAGAAAAACGGAGAGAGCAAAGGTTTCAAACCTCTTTTTCCTTCCTCATATGTTAGTGAAAGATGAACTATGCATTAAAACAGTATATTCATATTTTTGAATTTTTCTCAAAATCTATGCGTTAACCCTCCTAAGAAAATATTGAATTTTTCGGTAAATGATAGTGAAGCCTTTTATCTTTAGTGTTGTTTTAAAATTACTAAACACATTCTAAATTTGT
>NW_013628740.1:0-498 GCF_000695525.1 Brassica oleracea var. oleracea
GAGCGATCGTCCCGCTCGGTCGCTACATAGCGACCGAGCGATCGTCCTGCTCGGTCGTTACGTAGCGCCCGAGCGATCGTCCCGCTCGGTCACTACGTAGCGACCGAGCTCGAGCNNNCTCGGTCGCCACGTAGCGACCGAGCGTTCATCCCGCTCGGTCACTACGTAGCGACCGAGGTCAAGCCAAAGCACGGTCGCTAAGTAGCAACCAGGCTCGAGCCGAAGTTCAGTCGCTGTGTAGCGATTGAACCCTTCCGAACATCGATACGACATCAATCCATGCATTCTCGTCAAACATTCGAATGCTATCTCCCGAAGACCGTAGCAAGCTCAGTCCATGTTTTCCGCTATTCAAATTCATCGATCAAACTTCGCGGATTAGAAACCGCGGAAAGTTTGTTCTTTAGCAAAAAGAATTCGTAGTAAACATGTCGAGTCGGAAGACGGCCCTAAGGGATCTAAAACATGACTCGAGGCCCATCCTACGATTTCTTAACC
>NW_013628741.1:0-497 GCF_000695525.1 Brassica oleracea var. oleracea
CACACCACTTGCATGCTTCCAAATTGCAGTCATCTCCCCAAAAAATCATGCAATTGTCTCTGCATACGTCTATCATTTCGTATGGTAACCCTAGTCCCGAGACCAATTTTTGAATTTCGTAAAATGATCCCGGTGCTAGATTATCTGCAGGCATATAATCTTTAGCAAAATCTGCAATTGCATCAACACAATCCTCAGCCAAATTCCATTCTGTTTTAATACTCATCAACCTAGTTGCAGCTGATAGAGCTGATAAACCATCTTTGCATCCTTCATAGATCGGATTCCTAGCGGCTTGTAGAATATCATAAAACCGCTTTGCTTCTTCATTTGGTTCCTCAGCAATATTAGCCCCATCAATGGTTTCACGAAACACATTTCTAACTATGTTACCACCACTATCTTCTTCCATATTCATTGTATTTTCTTCTTCTAAAACCATATTTTCTACTCTTTCATTTCCACACTCGCCTATATTAACATGACTAGTACTAGGC
>NW_013628742.1:0-497 GCF_000695525.1 Brassica oleracea var. oleracea
TATTGGTCTCAAGTGGGTTTTTAAAATCAAACGAAACGCAGATGGGAGCATTAGTAAGTATAAAGCGCGCCTCGTAGCAAAAGGTTATGTTCAGAGACATGGTGTGGACTTTGATGAAGTCTTCGCTTCAGTAGCTCGTGTGGAAACCATACGTTTGATCATTGCTCTAGCAGCCTCAAATGGGTGGGAGATACATCATCTAGATGTTAAGACAGCATTCCTACATGGACATCTTAAAGAGGAAGTATACGTTACTCAACCGGAAGGGTTTGTTGTGCAAGGAGAAGAACAGAAGGTATACAAACTTAAAAAAGCTCTTTATGGTCTGCGTCAAGCTCCTAGGGCCTGGAACATCAAATTGAATCAGATTCTGCGAGTACTAAAGTTTGAAAGATGCTCAAAAGAACCGTCGCTGTACCGTAAAGTAGTGAAACAAGAGCTTCTTGTTGTAGTGGTCTATGTGGATGACTTACTAGTTACAGGATCATCACTTCGTT
>NW_013628743.1:0-497 GCF_000695525.1 Brassica oleracea var. oleracea
CTCACGCAGCACAAATTCAGCAATTTTTGTGGCCTTCGATGATCCAATAACCAAGCTAACCAGCGTGCATCTGAGGTTACTCAACTAATGGTATGAACATTATAATTAAATTGAGGAAACCTGGTTTTCTGTTAAGAACCTGACTTAAACGTTCTTAAATGTCATTTAGACTAGACGCAGCTGGAGAAGGTCAGCGGAGTGCCTCAAAGATATTGCTGGGAGGACTTCAACTTTCCAGCTTAAGATATCTCATTTCAACTTCACCTCCAAGCACCCATCCCCCCCCCCATCCGTACACGTTTTAATGTACCGTACATATAACCATTTTAAAACAAAACTCACACCAGGGGACGATATGCAAGATCTGTTAAGCTCTCTGTGGATCCCAACCCAGTTGTGAAAAGAAATGGTGAAGATAACACCAACAGGTTTGATATTGCTTCATTTATCGATGCTCCTCCAGTACTCCTAGAACCGCAGCCTCCGCAAAGTCATTT
>NW_013628744.1:0-497 GCF_000695525.1 Brassica oleracea var. oleracea
CCCCACTCCTCATCATGTAGCTCCGCCCCTGCTCAATACACTCTGAGAATCATACATAAGATAATATAATACAAAAACATCTTATTAAACCATTAGATATAACATACCTATAAGCCTTATTGAACCTTACAAATATACAAAGAAGCTCCATCCAATATTAAATTTGTTTAAGGTTTTAAAATATAATAACACACGTTTTACACTAACGTACTAGCAAGTAACTAAAATATAATTATGAAACATATTGTTATAACGTATATACACGTTTGACTGCATCTTCACAAAGCCATTAACTCGCATCTACACTTACATGGAGACCCCTATCCTCCACCTATATAAACAATGTTCTATTTCACAATTATCATCACCATCTAGAATACATAAACATAAAGAAAAATGACTTCCCAACTCAGAGCCTCCGCACGTCTCGCCAACAAGCCAAAACACAACTCCGTTTACTTGAAGAAACTCAAAAATGCTTCTGAGTTTTCCATCTC
>NW_013628745.1:0-497 GCF_000695525.1 Brassica oleracea var. oleracea
GTTTTGACGCCGGAGCAAACCGTGTCCCAGAGATCCGGAGTGAGGCGTGTGGATCTGATGAGGTCGAAAGCTAGCTTCTTGCAAACGGCTGACGCCGGAGATGCGACGTTCTGGCGGCGGATTGTTGGAGAGCTTGAAGGAGAGCGGATGATTGGCTAAGGGCGTCATTCGAACGGAGATCGGCCTGGATCTGAGCGAAACTATGTTCAAGAATTAACACAAAATGGAGGTCCGAGAAGAGGAATCTGATCTGGGAGCTTAGCTGGATATGGGATGCGACATGGAAGAAGACGATGTGAGAAGAAACAGTGAAAGCTTTCTGACGTAGTGGTGATGGTGTGATTTGGGCTATAGAGGCCTAATAATGTGAATAACCCAAGCCCACCAATTCCGACACGTGTGATTTGCGTTTTCTGTTCTGTCTTCTACGGAAATGATCAAAGTGTAGGAAGCTTTGCTATTCTTTTTCTCGATTGAATTACAAAAAGTAGACATAC
>NW_013628746.1:0-497 GCF_000695525.1 Brassica oleracea var. oleracea
TTTGCATAATCAATATCACAAAAGATTCAGTTTTATTTTCTCAAAATAAATGTAAGCTACTATATATATTTTATTTTATTTTGGCATCTCAATGTAAGCTACTATGAATACAGAAATCTAGCTACTCTACATAATCAATATCACTAAAGATTCAATTTTTATCTACTCAAACTCAAAGTAAGCTACATTGCTAGTGAGCTTCATAGAGTAAACACCACAAGAGTAAACACGACCATAATCCCTCGAAGCAGCTTTTACTGTTCCAGAAGCATCTGATTGAAATGCCATGTCCCTGAAGACCAAACCCACAAACATTCCAAAAGATACAAATTAGAAACCGAGACTGAAGCATGAAGTGCACAGGATGAATCAAATGATGTATATAAAAATGTTCATGCCGACTCTTCGTAGTTGAGCTACATACTCTGAGATTGCTTCCACCTGAAGAAATGTTTTTCATTTATTTTTTTGAAAAGTTTCTAACTTCTTATCTCTCT
>NW_013628747.1:0-497 GCF_000695525.1 Brassica oleracea var. oleracea
GAAAAATGCAAAGATACAAAGATCAAGATTTTCACCTCTTACCATCGACCTTGAGATGACATGGAAAAGAGGTTAAACAATTTCCAGATGCATTCGCTGTTCCAAAGAAACATAGAAGTAATTAGAGATCAAAGAAAAAAAGGTTCATGTTCTTGCATATAAGAAAGAGCTTAGAAACTGAGATATTACCGCTGTTGCGTACTAAAGCTGCCAAAGATAAAACAGTGTGAATAGGTATTATTGAGATTGAAGCAGCCATATACTTTGAACCAACTGAAGAGACCCCAACTACTCATCTAAAACACAGACTCGAATTTCTCAATCTAGCGGAAAATGCAGTCTAATCGAAACAAAATCTCAGTATATATCAAGTATGATATATATTGTGCTCCACTAAGAGAAGAAGAGAACTAACCGGTCAGAGGAGCGGCGATGATTGACGGTGAAGGCGAAGAAGGAAAACAGCGACTATCAATGTGCCTGCAAACGTAAAAAAA
>NW_013628748.1:0-497 GCF_000695525.1 Brassica oleracea var. oleracea
ACAAATTGGCCTTTACCAAAGTCCCAAAGAGGAGCCAAAGGGATTCCCTGAAAGCATTCAGAATTAGCAAAACCAGGAATTAGCAAAATCTAGTTCTTTTAAGTTTCACTCACTCCCCCTTTTGGATGTGGATGCAACAACATTAGAATGTCATACATGACTGTGACGGACAGAGAGAGGAACATCCCTAAAAGAAGAGAAGCTGATACAATGGTAAATATAGTAAACCTGCTCATAGAGTATGTGGAATGCTTGCTTTACTGGTAAATTTACATCCAATGCAATAACCTGTAAAAGTTTACAATCACCTTATTAGACAATTTTCGGCGAAGATATTCTCATAGATATTCTATAGGATATGAAGACAAAAATCATCAAACAGTAAGAAGATGAAGAAACCAGACCTTGCCCGACTCTGGGAGCAGCTCATATGCAGTACAGGTTGACAATAAAACAGATATACGGTGACGAGACATCTCCAAATCAACCGCTGACAT
>NW_013628749.1:0-497 GCF_000695525.1 Brassica oleracea var. oleracea
AAAAAAAAAAAAATCTACAAAGTATAGAAACCCTATAATTAAACCCTAAGTTTCAAAACTCAAACCTGGCCTGACTCATGGATGATAGCCAGATCTTTGTCACCCTCATGATCACCGGCAAAAGAAAGATTCTTAACGTCAAAAGAATCAAAAGGATTGAAATCGAGGATGAAGCAGTCCTCTGTTTCCTCGATTCTCTTCATGTCTTGTCTGGTTTTCAGACATCCTTTGAGAGGAGTCACTTCTTCTTTCTTCGTCTCCATGTTCTCTCCCAACTCGCTGAGATCGAAAGGAAAAGAGTGCAAACGTCGTACTTCCAGAACAATTGTTTGACTTGTTTTGTTTCTAACTACTGAGAAAATTGAAATCAGAAGGATCAATTGCAATTAGCAAAGCTTTTTGCCTTAGTAACATTAGCCCATAAGGAACCCATTTAGTTATCCGGAACTTTTTCAAACAGGCTTTGGTCCATTCGGTCGATAACATACTCGGCGGAT
>NW_013628750.1:0-497 GCF_000695525.1 Brassica oleracea var. oleracea
ACAAGTACTTTCGATATCTAAATCTACATGGTATCAGAGCAGAGATCCTTAAAACTCTGACTCAAAATAAATTTCTCGTGTATTCCGTGAGAAACACGTTATGGCAGATTCGCAAGTTGTGAAGAAGGATGAGCGTGTCTCACCTTATACGTTATACGGCTCCGATAATCCTGGCGCCGCGATTACTTCCGTTCTGTTGAATGGAGAAAATTACAATGAATGGTCTTCAGAGATGTTGAACGCTCTCCAGGCCAAAAGAAAATTAGGTTTCATCACCGGAACCTTGACGAAACCAGACGCAGGAAGCGTCGATTTGGAGAACTGGTTGACAGTTAACTCTATGATTGTGGGGTGGATCCGTACCTCCATAGAGTCAAAGGTGCGATCGACTGTTACTTACATCACCGACGCACATCAGCTTTGGGAAGATCTCAAGCAACGTTTCTCTGTTGGGAACACTGTACGTGTTCATCAGTTAAAGGCAAAACTCGCCTCGT
>NW_013628751.1:0-497 GCF_000695525.1 Brassica oleracea var. oleracea
GATTATTCCGAGGGAACTCCGAGGAAACCCTCTTTTTCCTCGGAATTGCCTCAAAATATTACGAGGAAATTCCGAGGATCTAGTGTTTGGGGTTTCAATACGTCAATTTTTTTTTTATAAACGGATCGATCGATGTATATATATCCAAAAAAGCATCGATCGATCACTAAGATGGACCGAACCGTAAGAATGTGATCGATCGATGAGATTATCCAATCGATCGATCGAGAATCTCAAGTGTTCCTCGGAATGTCCTCGGAGAATCTTGTAAGTTTTTTTATAAACGGATCGATCGATGGATATATGTCCAAAAACGCATCGATCGATCACTAAGATGCACCGGACCGTAAGAATGTAATCGATCGATGAGATTATCCCATCGATCGATCAAGAATCTCAAATGTTCATCGGAATGTCCTCGGAAAATCTTGTAAGTTTTTTTATAAATGAATCGATCGATAAATATATGTCCAAAAACGCATCGATCGATCACTAAG
>NW_013628752.1:0-497 GCF_000695525.1 Brassica oleracea var. oleracea
CCTCGGTCACATCCGAGAAGGCAGTCGTCCCGCCACTGACTCCACACCGGTTATGTAGCAAAACCTCTTGGGTTTCGTCTTCCTCAGGCAAAAAGGATTCGATTTTCATAAGACTATAGGTCACATTATACGAAATATTCGTCGTATAACTGAAACCTAGAGCGGAGAATCGTTTTCTACGACTATCGGCCATATTAACATGGATAATCCCGGCAAACTTGGCCTATCAATCTCGACAAGCGCTCTTTGGCCCTCGGTCAATTACGCCTTCCAGTAAAGGTCCAAACCATAATTTGCCATCCCCTTTAAGGACTATCGTAAACTAACATGACCTTAAATGTTAAAGTACCATGGACTAATCCTTGACCAACAACATCCTTGGCTATCTGAGTGAACACATCCCTCACGCCAAGCCAAACTGTTTGAGAAACCATAGCTCCATCACTTAATGGCTAAACGACAATCTACAATTTGTCTAAAAACGTCGTGTGACTATT
>NW_013628753.1:0-497 GCF_000695525.1 Brassica oleracea var. oleracea
CCGAACGGTCCACCGAACGCCCAAGCCTAAGTGTATGTATATCAAAGTTAGTAACCAAGGTTTAAACGATTAAATTATCGATGATCATTTTTAATACTGGCAAATTTTGTGATTATTTATGATTTTCTTGCTTAGAAGTCTTTATACCAAAATTAAATCTTAAATATATCAATTATTTAGGAAAATATTAAGTAGGATGGGCACAAAAAGGATATTCAAAATTTTAAGGGTATATCTGATATGTTCCATTTTACACGGATAATCAATTTTCAATTCGATTGATTTGTAACTTTTTGATATTTGGTGTTTTGGATATTAGAAAATTTGTATTTTTACTAGATATCGGATCCGATCCGCAAAAAGTAATAATGAAAAATATAAAATAATAATATTTCTCTAGTTTTTTTTAAAAGATTTACATACTTTAAAAATTTTAGTAAATAAATAATCAATTTAGTGAATAAAAATATTATAAAATTATATAAATACATAAAAAA
>NW_013628754.1:0-233 GCF_000695525.1 Brassica oleracea var. oleracea
GTATATACTTGGGTTTTGAAATATAAAAGATGGGTAGAATTTGTAATAACTTAGGAAGAAGAGTAGAATGATGAGAATGAGCTATGTATGCATAAATTGATCATAGTCTTAGATAAATTTTGCATAATGATCATGCTCCTTGTTCTTGAGTGATTGCCACCATTAAAATGATTGTATTTGAACCTTTCTTTTCATTCATAAAAGACCATTAATCTACCAAGCCAAGTGATTGA
>NW_013628755.1:0-497 GCF_000695525.1 Brassica oleracea var. oleracea
ATTGTGATCAATTATTTAAGGATATTTTTTGTTCTCTTAGTTTCTTTCGTATGAATCCTCTAACCATTATTTGCAAAGTGATTTTGACACATGTCTTCTCTACAATCATTTTAACCAAATAAATATGACATGACATGCTACAATTATGACATGACTTATGATTAAATGTGACATGAACAATTACATTGAATGCTTATTTATATTTTTGGTAAACTCTTTAGAATATATGGTAGTAAATTATACACTATCATTAAAGTAAATCTATTAAAGTATGATATTAAATAATATAACAATAAAATTATAATTATATTTTATAAATTCTGAAATATTATTTATTTCTAATTTTGAATAATTATACAATTTATAAGTAAAAAGAATTCCAAAATCTTTTACAATTTTTTGTTAATTATAAATTTTTATCGTAATATTATTAGTTTCTATTATATATCATCACTACAAGAAAACGTGCCCGTAACAACGAACATTTACGACGAAAA
>NW_013628756.1:0-497 GCF_000695525.1 Brassica oleracea var. oleracea
GGAGTTCAGTCAAGAAGAGGGTCTACTTGTGAAGGTCGGGAAAGGTTCGGATCGCAGAAGTCGGGTTTGTGGTCAAGGCCACGGTCAACCAAAAACTGTGAGTTATAATCGATTGATTGCTGAGTTGTTTTCATGCAGGGTCCCGTTACTTGGAAGTTGGATCACTGCAGGAGGCCGGGTCTAACTGAGTAACGGTTTGAATAATTGAGGTTATGTTGATTGAGTTGATGGCATGCTTGTTATTGTTTGAGAACCGTAGTAGCATTCTAATGGTTAGGTTGATTGGTTAGTTAGCGAATGCGGAATGCTTAGATGATATCGCTAAGTTGTGGATAGTTAGGTATTCTGGAATTAGTCTTTATGCTAGATTCTGGAATGTGGTTGATTGTGTTGTGATTATTACTTGAAACCTTGTGTTATTTTTACCGGGTTTAGTATTAATCGTAGTCAACAGCATTTGTGTAACCCACATTGCTAGGCATATTGGAGTGAGTTAG
>NW_013628757.1:0-497 GCF_000695525.1 Brassica oleracea var. oleracea
AGTAACATGTTAAATTTTTAATGAAAAGGTCCAATAACCTTTCATAAGTAGATTTTTTTTAAGAATTCTCTATTTTAATAGTATTTATTAGATTTTGACCCGCACTTAGAAAACGGGGGTTTGTTTTCAAAATTAAATACTTTTTAAATGAATTTCAATATAAAATAGTGTATAGGTCTAGGTACATTTACATAGAATCGTGAACCGGACCATATCAAGCTAAAAAACACAAAACCAAAATTGAAATTAATTTCATAAATACCCCAGCAGATATGATATCTTTGAAGTCGGAAAATTGAAACCGAACCGAGAACCAAATGGATACATGAGTTTTAAAATACAAATTATATACCAATAAATAATAATTATATTTGATTTCTAAATAACCAAATATCCAAAAACTACTATTTATAAACCAAATTAGACAAAATTGAATTACCTTATCATATATTTTTATTCAAAATATTTAAAATTATCCAAATTATCATATATTTTTA
>NW_013628758.1:0-497 GCF_000695525.1 Brassica oleracea var. oleracea
GGAGACATTTGGGTGCATTTGGAGCTCAAGGGAGGTGATTAGAGTGACCTTTGGATGAGCACTGCCTGGAGCGACTACATGAAGTCGCTGTGACACACATCCCGGAGCGACCTGGCCAGAGCGACATGGAGAGGTTGCTCGCGTTTCTATCGCGAGACACCCCTCCCATAGCGACTTGCCAGAGCGACGCTCCGAGGTCGCTCGCATTTCCATCGCGAGACGACACAAAACGAAGCCCGGAGCGACCTCTTAGAGCGACCCACTGAGGTCTCTCCCGAAGGCCGGAGCGACTTGTCGGAGCGACATGCCGAGGTTGCTCCGCGTCTATTTGCCTGTCGAACTCATGTTTTTCTAAGGGCCTTTTGGTCATTTCATTATGCACGTTTTACATTGCCAAAAACCTAAGTTAAGTACTTTTGTAAGCCATTGGAGGCAAAAAGATCTCGGAGGCAAAAAGATCTCTTTTGAGGGAGAACAACTAGTAAAACTTCTTTTGA
>NW_013628759.1:0-497 GCF_000695525.1 Brassica oleracea var. oleracea
CCCACGGGCCGAGAAAGCGGGCGTGGGTGGCCCATTAACCGTGGGCGATCGGAGCGTTATAGAAAGGTGGATTGAAATCTTAAAGTGGGAGTAAATAAATGACGGATTTAAGGTTTATCGAGCCGTTACGGTTAGCAAACAGCCATCGTCTTTACTTTGGGCGTCGGCAAGCTTCACATGCAAGAAGAAGGAGGCATATCAACCCTAATAGATGTGGGCCGAAGGATTAAATATTCTTCAAGGAAGCCCAAATAAATTATGCACACAAAAGCCTATGGTCCAATCGAACATGAATGTTTTTTATAAAAACAAACGCACCTTGTCGACACTTGTCCTAAAAAGCCCCACTTTCTTTGAGTATGTGGCGCAAAGAGGAGAGAGACAAGGTAACTTTATTGTATAAGATATTGACTGAAGAAAATAAATATCGATTGTTCTTTGATCGGGTTATGTTTCCCTCTTTCGCGACTAATTTATATCCCGTTTTGCTTGGATTC
>NW_013628760.1:0-497 GCF_000695525.1 Brassica oleracea var. oleracea
ATTTCTTAAATCTCACAATGCAAAGTGCAAACGTACACACCATTGCATGTGTAGCCGGCCTGATTGAAGGTCACATCCAGGCGTATGTGTTGATGCCTAAGGGCACTCATCTAGAGATCAAAAATGCCTTGTATTCCCCAAGCTCTAAAAAGAGCCTATTGAGTTTCAAAGACATAAGATTGAACGGTTTCCATCTTGAAACATGGGAAGAAGGAAATAAAGAATTCCTTAACATAATTTCGATCACCAAAGGCTATAATAGGATCCTAGAAACCTTACCTGCAATGTCTACTGGCCTATACTATGCAAAGGTCAGTACGATCGAGGCTAATGCCTGCGACAATTTCACCTTATAGCATAACCGGCTTGGCCATCCCGGTACTAACATGATGCGAAAGTTGATGATGAACTCGCGAGGGCACACGTACAAAGAAGTTGTCCCATGCAATATCACATGTGCAGCATGTGCACAAGGGAAACTCATAACCAGGCCGTCA
>NW_013628761.1:0-497 GCF_000695525.1 Brassica oleracea var. oleracea
GAGGGGGAGAAATCGCCGGAGAGTTCGTTTTGAGAGAGAGAGGCCGCAGAGATAACGAAGAAGGACGAAGGAGGGTTATTATATCCGAGGATTCCGACGGACACGGGTTCGTCGGTATTCCGTCGGTATAATTAAAATATACCAAATGCCGATTCGCGAAAATTTTCAAGCGGTTTGGTTCTCCCGGGCAAATTGAAATTCCGACGGAATTCCGACGACTTAGTGTTTAGGGTGTTGATTTCAAGTTTCTAAATGCAAAATCCAAATCTTTGATAATATATATAGTATTTGCATAAAGATTTAACAATAAAAATATTTTATAGCACGATTTTACACAACAACATTTTTTGTAGTGTAAGCTTATATAAATATGATTGTATAAGTATATAATGTTAAGATGAGATGTTATGAAAACAATGATATACATACAAAAATATTTTAATGAGTTGATATATTTGAACGGTTGCGATCTAATACTATACTAAACACTTATTATG
>NW_013628762.1:0-497 GCF_000695525.1 Brassica oleracea var. oleracea
TTGCAACCCATCCATACTCCTTGATCAGGTGAACCATTGAGATACATCAAGATCCTCTCCATCATGCGCCAATGATGCTCCTTAGGAACTTGCATGTGTTGACTCACCTGATTCACAGCAAAACAAATGTCAGGTCTAGTTATGGTAAGATAAATCAATTTGCCAACTAGTTTTCTATAGAGTTTAGGATCCTGATAAGGTTTGCTGTCTTCAATCTCCCCCTCTCGTGGGACTTTGTAGCCATCCTCCATAGGCATCCTTGCAGTCTTGCCTCCATAAGCACCTGCACCTTTCAAAAGATCAAGTGTATACTTCCTTTGGGACATGAATAAACCTTCCTTGGATCTACATATCTCAATTCCAAGAAAGTATTTCATTTCACCCAAATCTTTAATCTCAAACATGGATTTAATGAACTCCTTGGTTGCTATAATACCTTCCTTATCACTTCTGTGATAATGATATCATCAACATACACAAGAAGTGCAATCATACCT
>NW_013628763.1:0-497 GCF_000695525.1 Brassica oleracea var. oleracea
TGGTGAAAGGTGCTGCTTATGCTCATACAGTTTCAGATTTTGACTGGCACATGGCTGAGATATGGAGTCCAAACCCGGACCTTGCAACGTATTTGGAGAATGCCGACGTCAGCCTATGGTCAAGGGTTTATTGTCAGGGGGACATGTACAACATAAAGACAAGCAACATCGGTGAATCTATTAATTCCGCTCTGAAGCGAGCTAGAGGATATCCGGTTCAGTTCCTGTTGGAGTTCATAAGGGAGAAGCTAGGAAAGTGGTTTTGGAAAAGGAGAGAAGATGCTTTGAGTTTCCCAACTCAACAAAGTCGAGGTGTTGAATACTTGCTTGCTGTTCGATCAGAGATAGCGGATACGATGACGGTACAACCAATTGATGGATGGCGATTCCTTGTGAAAGGTGGCAAAATGGACTGTATGGTTGATTTGGAACATGGAAAGTGTGATTGTTGTGTCTATGCAGTGGAGAAAATACATTGCTCTCATGCTATAGCTGCT
>NW_013628764.1:0-497 GCF_000695525.1 Brassica oleracea var. oleracea
CTTCCGCAGGGCTCTTCGTAAGAATAAATCTTTTCCGAAGATTTATTCTTCGTAAAAACGTTCTTCCCGATTTTTACGGACTTTCAGACATTGATTCCGTTGTGACCGATTTTGACCCCAACAGTTAGCCCCCCAGCTTGTTGGAACCATGAGCTTCTAGAGTGAGGTTCTAGCGAGTGGCTTGGCAAGTTAGGCAAGTTAGGTGAGTTAGGCGGAATTTATGGTCGAAAAGGTCCGTGGTAAGTGGTCTTCTCGCTCTTCTAAAAGTTGAACGCGATAAGATTTGGGCTGCACCTTATGACGGCTGCCTACGTACCCTTGTTGAAGGGATCAAGCCTTTCGTAGTTCGTCTTGGAGTTAAGGTTTGTATGACTAGTTTTCCAGCGAGACCTTTACGGTCTGGTTTTTATGTAGAGGTTATCAGACGTGTTGCTGCCAATGGCATTTTACATGGGTGTAGAAGAAAGACTACGAGTTGTCATCTCGTAATCTAACTC
>NW_013628765.1:0-497 GCF_000695525.1 Brassica oleracea var. oleracea
ATTTTGTTTTGGGTTGACTTTAATCTTTTGAAAATTATTCCATCCTGTCTTGTCGTTCTTCTAAGAAATCGTATAATTATTTTTGTTTTCTCCGAAATCCTTTTTCAAAGTTATTTTTGGATTAAATGTTAAATATCTTATTTTAAAGTTGGGAAAATTATAGAATATGCAAGAAAATCATTTCGGTGGAGTGAATCATCGTCACCTTATGAAAACATGAAAAGAGACTACATACCAATATTCCTCAATTTAATTAAATACATTAAAATTTTGGATTTTTTAGAACACAAAAAAATTTTGGATTTATTTTTAAGAGAATCCCTGATAAAAATTGAGTCCCTTAATAATTGTTTTTCATTAAATACTAAATATTGAAAACAAAAAAAAACAAAAAAATGAAATTCAAAAAAAAAAACTTTATATTTTCTGTTGTAGAATTTAAGTGATATATATTTTGTTGTATGTTTTTTTGCAGCTGTAAATTCGTAAAACACTAT
>NW_013628766.1:0-497 GCF_000695525.1 Brassica oleracea var. oleracea
TTTTTAAGATAAAGATATAAGGTTTTTAAAAAAATAGGAAAATCGAAGTAAAATATATAATATATTATTTTCAGTCGGATTTATCAAAAAAAAATCGGATTTATCTTTAAAATTTTAGATTTATCTATAAGAAAAATCGGATTTATCTTAAAAATATTTAAAAAAATTCTTTTAAATTTGAGACAGGTTATAGTCGATTTCAACATATCAGAGAAAGACTTTAAATATTCAAGAACAAGTTTCTAATGCAAGCAAACAATCAGATTAAGTTGATGCAGCAGTTGGATATGTAAAAACAATTGGTGTAATTGTCAACATAAAAGGTTCTAGCCATTAACTCACATCAGGAAGATTAAAAATAATCAAACAAGCTTAAACAGGGTGAAACAAGACGAGATTTAAGCTTTGTAAATAGATTAGGGTTTTAGATTTTATTCTGCAAAGACATATGGCTAGATGTAGCTGTATGTATGCGGCTGAGGGTTTAAATCCTTTTT
>NW_013628767.1:0-133 GCF_000695525.1 Brassica oleracea var. oleracea
TCGAAGGGGTTAACACTTGGATTTTGAGAAAATTTCATAAAATATGAAAATATTGTTTTAATGCATAGTTGCATCCTGAACTGACCTATGATGATGTGCAAAGAGGTTTGGAGCCTTTGTTGTCTCCGTTTTT
>NW_013628767.1:342-497 GCF_000695525.1 Brassica oleracea var. oleracea
AACCCATAGATTTTGAGAAAATTTCATAAAATATGACAATATTGTTTTAATGCATAGTTGTATCCTGCACTGACCTAAGATGATGTTAGAAGAGGTTTGGAGCCTTATTTGTCTCTGTTTTTCAGGAAAATAGTTATTTTATAGTAGTTATTTCA
>NW_013628768.1:0-497 GCF_000695525.1 Brassica oleracea var. oleracea
CTGGCTGAACAGTTATGGAACGATATATCGAGACAAGAAAAATCGCCAAAGACTTAGTTCGCTAGACTATCAACCTAGGTTTTACGTTCCCTAAAGTTCTATGGCAGTCTCAAAGGCGTTTTTATTTCTTAGTAATTTCCTACGAAAATTCCAAGTCTGATTTCAAAAATTTCAAGTCGGAAATACCTTAGTTCTCTCGAAGACGCAGTTTTGTCTCTTCTCAGTTTTGCTTGCTTATTTCCCCTTCCTCTTCTCGTGTATGTTCGCCATTTTTGATATTGGTCTTTATCGTTTAAACTTGACATTTATCTTTCAAACTTGGCTGTTATCTTCTCCTTAGATACGACGTCAATTTTTATAAAAAGGTTCAACTTAATCGTATAGTTGAGGCGGCTATGGTGTTAAGTTAACCGTTGCAGTTTTATACGATTAATCTGAATCCAAGCGAGGAAACAAGTCTTTGCGGGTTTTTTTTTATCGTAAAGTTTCAATGGTAA
>NW_013628769.1:0-497 GCF_000695525.1 Brassica oleracea var. oleracea
TCTTCCAATTATCTTCAAAATTTCCGTATTTATCCGCGGAAACTTGATATTTATCCTTTCTTGTGGACCACGCGTAAACCGTGCTGCGGTTTACGGGCTTTTGGTTAAGAAATCGTAGGATGGGCCTCGAGTCGTGTTTTAGATCCCTTTGGGCCGTCTTCCGACTCGACACGTTTACTACGAATTATTTTCGATAAAGAACGAACTTTCCACAGTTTCTAATCCGCGAAGTTTGATTGATGGATTTCAATAGCGGAAAACATGGACTGAGCTTGCTACGGTCTTCGGGAGATAGCATTCGAAGGTTTGACGAGAATGCATGGATTGATGTCGTATCGATGTTCGGAAGGGTTCGATCGCTACACAGCGACTGAACTTCAGCTCGAGCTCGGTCGCTACGTAGCGACCGAGCCTTGGCTTAAGCTCGGTCACTACGTAGCGACTGAGTGGGACGATCGCTCGGTCTCTATGTAGCGACCAAGCGGGACGATCGCTCG
>NW_013628770.1:0-497 GCF_000695525.1 Brassica oleracea var. oleracea
GATCTAACATCCTAACACCCTAGACTAAGCAAGCTGTCTACTCAGCCTTGAAGCAAGAAAACACAGAGACATAGATATAAAGCAACATGAAATATGACAGAAATAAAGTAATAGGGTTCAGGGGGTTCTTCTATAAATCGAGAGAGATGGCCTTCTCCCTTTACAAAGTAGCAAAATATCAAGTCTCCAACTCTAAGGTCTGGTTTCTTCTCCAAAAATAGCGTAGAATGTCAAAAGAAAGAGAAGAATATGATATATCAAAGCCACAGGCGGCCGGGGGAGGAAATAGGGGTAATTAGGGCAAATCCCGCAAAGATTGTAGGTTCCTTAAAAATCTCTGCCGGTGGGAACATGCACTCGGGTTGCTCCGCTATCAGGAACAGTCACTCAGACTGCTCCTCTATCAGGAACAGTCACTCAGACTGTTCCGCGTGAAAACCTCTAGATTGGATTGTTTTCTGCCTCTTTTGTTCCAGCTGGTCCATCTCCCATCCAAT
>NW_013628771.1:0-497 GCF_000695525.1 Brassica oleracea var. oleracea
ATGCAACATTTAGTTTTCACTCCATCCCTTCGAAATGTATTTTGAAAATTTTCTACACATACTAAGAAAGTTTATTAAAATTTCCTACTACACCTTAATACACAATATAATTTTATATTTCTATTAATAGATTAAATAAGTAAGATTGAACCTGACGTTTTGTTTAAAACCCTTGCGTTGAAAATCCAAGAGAATAATATGAAAAACAAAGACAATCCTCAAAAAATATTTATTTTCCCCAAGTCAGGGTGATATAAGGTGGGCGTTTGGGTACCCGTTCGAGTTCGGATCGGGTATTTCAGATTTTCGGGTATTTCAGTATAGAGATATAGAATCCGTTCGGGTATTTCTGTATTTCGGGTCGTGTTCGGGTATTTTTAGTTCGGGTTAAGTTATTTTGGATCGGGTTCGGATATTTAGATTTTGAAAAAAAAAATTAAAATTTTTCATTTCTCAAAAATCTTGTATTTAAAAATATAACTTTCACTTAACTAATT
>NW_013628772.1:0-497 GCF_000695525.1 Brassica oleracea var. oleracea
TTTATTAAACAATTTTTTGAATTTATTAAACTATTTTATATTTTTTTATTAAAAGGTCCCGAAGTCTATCAACAACACGGTCTGGGAGGAGTTTTGTGTGCATTGGGATAAGGACGAGACGAAAGCTACCTCCGTGACCAACTCCGCCAACCGCAAGGGCATGGACAAGCACAATTTGGGTGCCCAGACTATTGCCACTCTAGGGGATCGCTTGGTAATTTCAATCTCTTTTTTTAAAAAAAATTATTAAAGTATTTTTATTTTATTTTTTATGCATTTCTTCTAATTTTTAATGTTTGATTAACTTTTGTTTTTTTCAAGGCGGATGAAAATGATGGCGAGCCGGTTGATGATTTCGTCCTAATGAAGACGGCGCATACCAACAAGCACACCGGGGAGATTGACGATGGTGTTGTGAGGGATGTGCTCAGCCTGATCGAAACTCAGACAGAAGACGAAGAGACCCGTCTATCTCAGCTTCAAACCGACCTGGACGC
>NW_013628773.1:0-497 GCF_000695525.1 Brassica oleracea var. oleracea
ACAGCAGTAGCAACCAGTAGAACTCCTTTGTATTTGTTCTTCAGAAAGTGCCATCAACCACAATAACCCTCCTTATGACTCTTTTAAATCCTCGTATCGATTGCCCAAATGCAATAAACAGGTACCGAAATCTCCCTTTGCTGTCAATCTCATACGATGAATGTATACCCGGATTAGCCTCTCTCAGCATGTGCAAGTATTTCGGTATTTTTCCATAACTTCTCTCCGGAATACCTCTAATTGCATTAACTGCATATTCACGAGCATCTCATGCTAAAGATTTTGTGATCTCACAGCCATGATCCATACGCATAAGCTGAATTATATCATTGCATTTCGGCCCTTCCTTAACGCCTTCATACCTATGCATAATCAGACTGCCTATAGTTTTGGCCGAAGCAGTCTTACCCGGTTTGGTTTTGCTTAAAGGTGCGCATGTATGTTCACCGGCATACTTTTTAATAATGAAATATGCAGAATCCTTCAAACACTCTGCT
>NW_013628774.1:0-497 GCF_000695525.1 Brassica oleracea var. oleracea
CAATTTGGAGGAAGAGAAAGTGAGAGAAGTCTTACGGGATAGGGGCGCCATCGTTTGGTCGAGAGAGAAGAAGACCTAGAGAAAGAAAAAAAAAGGGTTTTATCGTGAGATTAATTATTAAGATGCACTAAATCCTTGTTTTTAAATAGGATGTCTTTCCTTTTTGTTTTTAATGTTTCCAAAAAAAAAAAAAAAGTAAATATCCATTTTTTTTTAGAAAATGTAATTGAATTTATATTTTGGAAATTTATAATTTTTATTAATGATTTATAAAGCAAGTATGAAGTTTATTAAACATTAATAGTTATTATAATAGTTTATAAGCTTATATAAATAACTTACAATCTCTTAACACAAAAAGAGCTTCACGAAACGGTGGTCTTCGTGTGTCACACACACCCAAAAGAGCAAAGGTTTTTGCGAGAGATGCACTGAATTAGTTTCTAACTTTTACGTTTGTGTAGTTGATGACGAACGACAAGTTCAAAAGTGTGGAG
>NW_013628775.1:0-497 GCF_000695525.1 Brassica oleracea var. oleracea
CTGATGTACGCGATGATATGTACAAGGCCAGACATTGCACATGTAGTGGGAGTCGTCAGCAGATTTATGAGCAATCCAGGGAAGGGACATTGGGAAGCCGTTAAGTGGATTTTCAGATATCTAAAAGGAAATCCAAGTTTATCGCTATGTTTCACGAAGTCTAAGACGGGATTGCAGGGATATGTTGATGCTGACAATGGAGGTGACATTGACAGCACGAAGAGCACAACCGGGTATGTCTACACCTTTGGAAGCTGTGAAGCTGAGTATGTTGCTGTAACAGAGGCAACAAAAGAGATGATATGGCTACAATCTTTTCTAGAAGAGCTAGGTCATGACCAAGGGAAAGGTGTGTTGTATTGTGACAGTAAAAGTGCCATCGATTTGGCAAAGAATCCAGTTTACCATGCTCGGATGAAGCACATACATCGTCGGTATCATTTCATCAGGTCAGCGTTGGAAGATGAAATGTTGGTGCTTGAGAAGATCCCAGGAAG
>NW_013628776.1:0-497 GCF_000695525.1 Brassica oleracea var. oleracea
AAATGGCTTGCAAGTATTAAAAATGAGAAAATAAAAGATTCCAATTAACCGAAATAAAGCAGTACTAAATACATATGAAGAACTCGACTATAAAACAGTTTTACCTTTTCAATTTGTAAATAGTAAAAAAAATTCTCAAAACAAAAAATATATAATCTCATATTTTTATAATTATATTTTCTAAATCTACTTAAACTTATACCTACATATACAACTAATTGGTTGGCTAGCTATACGCTAAATGTCCTCTAACTGTTAATAATGATTAGAATGTACCAAAATTTGAATATTTAAATAGAAATCTAAAGAGAACAATAAATAAACTTATTATTGGAAAACTAAACAAATCCATAAAAATAAAGATAATAAACTAGGATCAGTGGCTATAGTCAATAGTTTAAATCAAGTGGCTACATTCAATAGTTTAAATCTCAAATTTTTATTTTGCCTTGAAAACAAATTATTTAACTAATTTATTAATAATAAATTAGGACTTT
>NW_013628777.1:0-497 GCF_000695525.1 Brassica oleracea var. oleracea
TGAATACGAGGAAGCCGCGAGGGCCAAGCTGCTGGTAAATGACTCGGCCCCTTCTTCTCTTTTTTTTTTTGCTTCGTCCTTTAACTTTTTCTTTCAATTTCCATCTCCTCGTTTGTTTAGGGGGATAGTGCGACGAACGTTGTGATCGATAAGTACGACACCGCCCTGAAGGGAGCTTTGGGCGAACTTAAGCTGGCTAAGAAGGAGCACGCGGCGAAAGAGGAAGCTTCTGCCGAGGGCTGACGTCGAGAGGCTTAACGGGATGGTTGCTCGCATCATCGCTCGGAGAGATGAGCTCAAAGCCGAGTTGGAGGTATCTCGGGGAGTCGTTTGTGAGCTCGAACGGAAGAACGCCGAACTTGAGGGCGAGAAGGTTTCGCTCGTTGAGTCTCATGAAAGAGAGATGAGGCGCCTCAGAGATTCCTGGATCCTTGAAGTGACGAGGGAAAAAGGAAGAGTCGAGGCCGAGATGGCCGCAAAAGCTAATCGTCGCTTCG
>NW_013628778.1:0-497 GCF_000695525.1 Brassica oleracea var. oleracea
GGGACCTTTACGATCTCCAACACTGTGGTGAATGCTTGTCTTGGAAACGGAAGCGAAGCACAAACGAAGGAACCCAAGAAATCAAGTGCAGGTCAGACAGGGCTGTCTCAAATAGCGACTGGGCTGAACTCTATCCCTCCGGAAGATGTGAGTACTTGCGCTTTGAAGGATCTGACCACCGGCCTCTCATCACCTTCTTTGAACCTACAAGACGGAAAAAGAAAGGAATTTTCAGGTACGATCGTAGGCTGAATAACAACCTGGAAGTAGCCAAATTGGTGAAGGATATCTGGATGCAGCATGCTCATCAACAAGTCAAACAGAAGATAGATAGTTGCAGAACTGCCATCATAGCTTGGTCAGAAAAACAAAGAGAAGGCAACATGGCAGAAATGGAAAGGCTCAAAAAATTGATTGAAAAGCAAAATGTCTCTCTACATCCGGATGAAGCATCCCTAGATAGTCTAAAGAAAGAGCTACTGGAGACTTACAAGCAA
>NW_013628779.1:0-497 GCF_000695525.1 Brassica oleracea var. oleracea
TTTGTTTCTCAAGTCGAAGAAACATTTTCTGGTATATCCACAAGTGAAGTAGACAAAAGGAAAGATCAACACTTTATTAAGTGATTGAGGAATCATGTATTAATTAACTCAAACTTTTTTTTCATACTTGATCTGTATTTCAACGTTCTCTTTATTTTTGCAGGTTGATTATGACGACGATGCAGATTATCCTAAGTGGTTACACGAAGTAATTCAATTTCCACTTGTAAAGGTCACCACATCACAGATGTATTTCACAAGAGGCTATACTTTTCACACATATGAATATGGTAGACAGCGGGCGACCAGTAACTATGGAATATGTGTGAAAGGGGAAACAGATTTCTACGGGATCTTGACGCAGATTATTGAAGTCGAATTCCCAGGGATATTGAAGCTGAAATGCGTCCTCTTCAAATGTGAATGGTTCGACCCCGTCGTCAACAGGGTGTTCGGTTTAACAAATTCGGTGTAGTTGCTGTCAACAGTGGACGAAG
>NW_013628780.1:0-497 GCF_000695525.1 Brassica oleracea var. oleracea
TTACAGAACATTATAGGTGATGAATTTAATTTATTAAATTTGTTTATGACTTAAAACTAAATTTTTTTAAAAAACATACAGAGTTATAAATATCAATGCTGGATTGGTGAGTATAAAATGAAGACAAAAATATAAATATTTCATTTTCAAGATAAGAAATTCAGCTTTTATTCAGTTACTCAATATATAATATCTTAAATTATTTTTTAAAAAATATACATAATTTATATTTATAGATTAATCTTCCAAACTTAAACTATTATATTATATATGAATAATGTTTTTAAATAAAAATAATTTCTGATTTAAAAAAAATAAAAACAACAAATGGTTATTTTTAAATAATGGAAGTAATTTACATTATACTATCATTTAACAAGTATAAGATACGTTTTGATATATCGTTATTTTCTATTTCCAAAAAAAAAAAAATTATTAAACATCAATATAATCTAGGTTAAGTATGCTAACAGCACAAATTCAAACATCACAAAAAA
>NW_013628781.1:0-497 GCF_000695525.1 Brassica oleracea var. oleracea
GCACCGGCAGCGTTTATGAAGTTGATGAACAATGTGTTTCGGGAATAATTGGACAAGTGTGTGATTGTATTCATCGACGACATTTTGGTATACTCTAAGAGCAAAGGAGAGCATGATTGGCATCTAAGAGTGCTATTAAACAAGTTACGAGAGCAGAAGTTATACGGAAAGTCAAGCAAGTGTAGCTTTTGGCAACGGGAGATTGGGTTTTTGGGGCATATGTATCCGAAGCCAGCTGTGGATCCAGAGAAAATTATCGCCATTACAAAGTGGCCTATACCTGGAAGTGCTACTGAGGTCCGTAGTTTCCTTGGACTGGCAGGATACTATAGGAAGTATGTGAAGGGATTTGCAAGTACTGCTAAACCCATGACAATGTTAACGGGAAAGGATGTGAAGTTTGTGTGGTCAGACGCTTGTACTAAGAGTTTTAAAAGGCTGAAGGAACAACTAACCCAAACTCCAGTATTGGTATTACCAAGGCCAGGTGTACAATA
>NW_013628782.1:0-497 GCF_000695525.1 Brassica oleracea var. oleracea
AGTAGTGTAGAATCACTAGGAAGTTGAATAAATCTAATAGGAGTTAGGACGAAGAAGCTATCCCACTTCCAAATCAAGGGATCCCAGTTTTCCATTTCGGGAATATGACAACTTCTTCGTCATTCTAATCAAACCAAGACGAACCGCGATGTAAGAAGTTGTATTTAGACCAATAAAGTAGTGGAAAATAACTAGGAAGTTGAATAAATCTCATAGGGAGTTAGGATGAAGAAGCTATCCCACTTTCAAATGATGTGATCCCAGTTTTCCATTCCGGGAATATGACAACTTCTTCGTCATTCTAATAAAACTAGGATGAACCGCGATGTAAGAAGCTGCATTTGGACACATAACGTAGTGGAGAATCACGAGGAAGTTGAATAAATCTAATAGGAGTAAGCAGGAAGAAGCTATCCCACTTTCAAATGATGTGATCCCAGTTTTCCATTCCGGGAATATGACAACTTCTTCGTCATTCTAATCAAACCAGGATGAAC
>NW_013628783.1:0-497 GCF_000695525.1 Brassica oleracea var. oleracea
ATTATTTATTCACCGACCAATAAAAATCCGCGAGCTCATATTCAGTACAAAATAATAAACAAAATAATAAAAAATTGTCAAATTATATTATGTTAAAAAAAAATAGTACAAATTTTTTATAACACAAAACAATAAATCCTAAATCCTAAACATTAAACTCTAAAAACTAAACCTTAAATTTTTGGGTAAATCCTAAACCCTTGGGTAAACCCTAAATCATGGGTAAACCCTTGGGTAAACCCTTGGGTAAACCCTAAATCATTGAGTAAACCCTAAGCCATTGGGTAAACTCTAAACTCTTTGGTAAACCCTAAACTATAGGGTAAATCTTAAACCCTAGGGTTTAGGGCTAAGATTTAGAGTTTTGCTCACGGCGTTTAGGATTTAGTATTTATGATTTATTGTTTAGTTTTTAAGATTTAGAGTTTAGGATTTACCCAAAGGTTTAGAGTTTAATGGTTAGACTTTAGGACTTAGTGTAATTTTACTGACAGCGT
>NW_013628784.1:0-497 GCF_000695525.1 Brassica oleracea var. oleracea
TATGACTAAAGAGACTGAAGAGAGAATGAAGTGTGAATGAGTTGAATGAGGAGGGACTGTATTTATAGGAAATTGCTTACGGCCCTCCGACGACTTTCCGACGAAATTCCGACGGATGTAACGAAGTCCGTCGGAATTCCGTCGGTATTTTCCAATCTCAAACGGCTATACAACGGTCATATATATTTGTCGGCAACGGTCATATGGTTCGTCGGAAATTCTTCGGAAAATTCCGACGAAATACCGACGACTGTACTGTTACTCGGAATGTCGTCGGAAGTTCGTCGGTATATTCCGACGACCCATGTTTCGTCAGAATTCCGTCGGAAATGGCCGACGGAATTCCGACGACTTCAAATTTTTGGTTTTCGTCGGAAATTGGTCGGTAATCCGTCACAAACGTCCGACGACATTGATGTCCGTCGGGATTCGGCGTGTTTTCTTGTAGTGAATGATGATTAACAAAGCAGTTTGCTTTCTATAAAAGAAACTGAAGC
>NW_013628785.1:0-496 GCF_000695525.1 Brassica oleracea var. oleracea
TTCATAATCGGATAGTTGTTATACTAGATTCTAATTTATTTTCCTTTCATTAATACTTAAACATTTAAATATTAATACTTTTGATATGATATCGCATTATTTAATATAAACAGCACGCATATACTAACAACTCTACTATTTTTTTATTTTTATATTATAAATAAAAATCAGATAAACAGAGATACAAAGTCGATTACAAACACGATTCAACTAAAATTTACCTAGATTCAAATATTATAATACTAGCTTCGCATCAACCACCTACGACACATTCCCCTAGATTATTCCAAAATGTAAATATCATTTATTAATTCTTTCTTATATATTAAATGTAATTATCATTAGACCAATTTATAGATGTAAATTTAAACTATATATACATACTTTGAATATAATTGTGTAACTAGGAGTTTTCCTGCGCCATGCGCAGAATTAGTAATTTTTAACAAAACATTTTTTATTTCAAAAGAAAATTTTGATTTATATTTCAACATTA
>NW_013628786.1:0-496 GCF_000695525.1 Brassica oleracea var. oleracea
CCTCAACAGCTGATGGCTGACATACAAGAACATTGACCCAACCTCTCTTTGGCAAAAGACTGAAAGCATCGAGGATGGCTTTGTCTTTTGATAAATCTCCAACAATTAGCAACATATTAAATGGTGTACCACGATTAAACAGAGAGACACCGTATAAGTCCACTAATATCTGCTCCAATATTGTCGTGCCTTTAGAACCGGAAACCATATATAAACATATCATCATCAACATACAGTGACACATGTAAAAGAGAGAAAGATTAGAGAAAGGATTCAACAACATACGAGGCATGCCACAGAACCGAAGTGTATCATCAGTATGACCGATTTTGTCCACATCAGTGTCGCCATATAGCCTCAAACACAATTTACCATAGTAATTCATGTTCATAAGGGTCTGGTTAACGCTCGCACTAATATCTCTTGCATCGAGGCCAACAGGCATCTGACAAGCATTGATGTCCCAGAAGGCTATTGTTTTTGCCCCTGCGAACAG
>NW_013628787.1:0-496 GCF_000695525.1 Brassica oleracea var. oleracea
CTCCAGAGGAATGCTGAAGGTTGATCTCAGGAAGGCCTTCGATTCAGTTAGATGGGACTTCATGTTGGCATCGCTTAAAGCCCTTGAAATCCCTCAAAGCTATATCAATCTCATCTCTCAATGCCTTACTACTGCGTCCTTCTCAGTTTCGGTTAACGGCTCCACAGGTGGTTTCTTCCAGAGTTCTAGAGGAATTACACAAGGAGACCCGCTGTCTCCCTATCTCTTTGTGTTAGCCATGGAGTGTTTCTCGAGGTTACTTCTCTCAAGGTACGAAGCGGGTAGCATCGGCTATCACCCAAGAACAGAGAACCTGAAGATATCCCACTTGATGTTCGCGGATGACGTCATGGTCTTCTTTGATGGTAGCAGTAACAGCCTCCATGAAATTTCTGAATGTCTTGATGATTTCGCCTCCTGGTCCGGGCTGCATATGAACACAACGAAAACTGAGCTCTTCACTGCGGGACTTGACCATTCTGAATCCCAAGCTATT
>NW_013628788.1:0-496 GCF_000695525.1 Brassica oleracea var. oleracea
TAAGTCTATCAAACTCTGCCATTAAAGTTTGTAGTCTCGCTTCTCTGACCCTCTCAGCTCCGAGATTGCGTGCTTTTATTGCGTCCCATACACCTTTAGCTGTGTCCAAGTCGCCAACTTGAAGGATTAGTGCCTCTGGTATAGATTGGAACAAGAACGCTATTGCCATGTTGTTTTTCTTCTCATCTTTGATTCCAGGTTCAATTGCCTCCCAAACTTCGCTGACTTTCAGTGCTATCTTCATCCTCATACACCAGACAGTATAGTTTGATGTAGTTAGCATTGGGAATTTGATGGAGGTTCGGCCAGACTCCTTGCTTGCCGCAGTTTCTTCCTTTACTTCCGCCATTTGTTTGTTTCAAGCTTTGAATTGATTCTTGAGGCTCTGATACCAAATATAGAATCACAAAGCAATATAGAAACTCAAAGCAATAATAAGAAGTCCTTCTCTTATTCAATCAAGCAAAAATTCAATCAAGCTCTCTAAGAATCACTC
>NW_013628789.1:0-496 GCF_000695525.1 Brassica oleracea var. oleracea
GCGTAGTATGCTTCATGGGAGAGATCTGATGAAACAAGGTTTGCTTCAAGAGATTGGCAATGGTGAAGAATCCAGAGTTTGGCTGGACAATTGGTTACTTCCTTCAGTTCCTCGTCCTCCCCGTTATCATCAGAATGCCATTATTGATCTTACCTTGCGAGTATCGGATTTGATTGATGGTCAGACAGGGACTTGGGATCATAACCTAGTACGTCAACTTATTGATGAAGAAGACGTTAACTTGGTGTTAAATACGAAGATCAATCTCTCTCGTGCTGATAAGCTAATATGGGGTCTTTCTAAGAACGGTAAATATGATGTTAAGAGCGGGTATAAGCTTATTGATTCTCTGCTTGAACTTGATAACCAGCAAATCAATGCTCAGCCCCCTTTGGAGAGACAACTATGGAGTAACCTCTGGAAAACAAAAGCTCCTCCCAAGTTAAAACATTTCTTATGGAGAGTGAATTCGGGGGCTCTAGCAGTTAAGGCTCGT
>NW_013628790.1:0-496 GCF_000695525.1 Brassica oleracea var. oleracea
CACAAGATGCTTGAACCATTCTTTCCCTTTGATCCCTTCTGAATCCAGGAACCCTCTTTCTGCAAGCATCATCCTGTCATTTAGCTCTCTTCTCTTGGCAGCTACTGCAACATCATATTTGCTGTATGCTTGTTCCTTTAGCTTCTGTAACATCAATCATCAAGATATGAATAGGTGTGACGAAGAAGACAAAATAGACCTTAAAACAAACCAACCTTTGCTTCATCTGCAACTTCTTTAGCAACTAAAGAGAACTCTTGTATCGCCACGCTTAAAGGATCAACAGAGACTTTCCCTTCTAAGAGCTTGCTCACTGCATCTCTATGTGCCTGAACCATAACACCAAAACATATATTAACTCAGTTTTCCTTTCTATCTTATCTACAAATGGAGTGAGTAGATGAAAAATACCTGCAACTGTTCTGCATAAGAGATGTAATCAAACGGTAAGACTGGCTCATCAGCCAATATGATACCCAAAAGTCCCCAAATTCCA
>NW_013628791.1:0-496 GCF_000695525.1 Brassica oleracea var. oleracea
TTTTTTTTGCATAAACTTTTGAAAGCGTTTAGCTATAGGCTTTTGATTCTTATTTTATTTTCCTAGATAGAGTTTACATGATGAGAGGCTTTGAGACACCTTCATTTACCTTTAATCCCTTTAGCTTGGAAACCACAAGCAATTTGTATTAGAAAAATACAAATTTTATCAACTTTCCTATGTACAGAGCCATAAACATTATACACATAAAAAGATTGATCTCTTCAGAATTTATTTAATCAGACGTTCAAAAAAAGAAAGGGACAATAATAATTTAGTTAATAAAGTTATGGAAAAAGATGAAATGGATCTGACACCATATCCATCATCCTCTCTGGCAGATTCAGTGATACCTCAAACCCTATAGACGTATAATGACCTTGATGTGGATTCAGCTTCTCTTTCTTAGATGTGTATTTATAGTCATTTTTTAAAAGAAGTTTTGCCTTTGCAGCGGTTTGAGAGTATTATGAGAGCAACACAAGGCGCATTGATT
>NW_013628792.1:0-496 GCF_000695525.1 Brassica oleracea var. oleracea
GTCTCCCATTTCAGGAAGATACCTAATAAAGTTCTGGAATCTGTTTTTGTAACCTGAGACATAGCAAGTACAATCATAGGATTGACAAACCCGTGTTTAGTGTAGACCTTTTTGATTCTGTCAATGACAAATGACTGGAATCCCAAAATCAAAACTATCTTCCATAAACTAAAGTTTTTTTACAAAAGTTTGATCATTATGAGTTTTAAAGCCGGAATTACCTTTGCATCGCTGAGGAGTATGTCCCATAAGCTTGCTAGCAAGCTTCATGTTTCCAGCTTTCCAGAACCAAAGCAGGTTAACCTCGACAGTGGAGTAATAGTTGAAGAATCTGAGAAAGGAAGTAAAGGGGATGCACTAAATTTGTTTATGAGTCCGTTGAAGATGACGATTCGATCCAGACAGACGGCTTAACTTTTCGAGATTATTTTTGCCAAGAAGATGAAGAGATAAACGAACTTAGGGTTAGAGAATTTTGTGCGGCGACTGAGAGTCT
>NW_013628793.1:0-496 GCF_000695525.1 Brassica oleracea var. oleracea
TTAAAACGTTAGACCCCAAATCTCTGACAGACATCAAAACGGTCCCCACTTTAGCAATCTTATGA
This sequence comes from Brassica oleracea var. oleracea, assembly GCF_000695525.1. NCBI lineage: Eukaryota > Viridiplantae > Streptophyta > Magnoliopsida > Brassicales > Brassicaceae > Brassica > Brassica oleracea. The sequence goes on from NW_013628793.1 coordinate 66, forward strand.
ATGAGAGATATAAAAAATATCATGTGACAAAGGACTAAATGGGGTAGTCTGAACTTTATTGCCCCTTTGTCCTGGTTAATTTTTCCAGCTGTTAAGTTTTGTATTACTGAGTCTGATTTTGTGTTTGTGTGGTGCATAAAAGGTCGAAGGTCTGATGAGATTGATGGAAGGAGAACATGTCGGGCCATTTAACCTGGGTAACCCTGGTGAATTCACCATGCTCGAGCTCGCTAAGGTCTCTTTCTATTAATTACATGAATTATACCATTTTTTATTTATTTACATGGAACCTCAGATTCTGATGTCTTTGAGTTTTGGTTGCAGGTGGTTCAAGAGACGATTGATCCAAACGCAAGCATAGAGTTCAGACCAAACACAGAAGATGACCCTCACAAGAGAAAGCCTGACATCACAAAGGCCAAAGAGCTTTT
>NW_013628794.1:0-496 GCF_000695525.1 Brassica oleracea var. oleracea
ACAATCTTCTTGTCTATGTACTCGTCTATGTAGACGATATCTTGGTCACAGGTAACAACAATGATGCTGTTTCACGTGTGATTGCTGCCTTAGGTGAACGTTTTTCTCTCAAAGATCAAGGAGATGTCAATTACTTCCTTGGCATTGAAGTCACAAGAACAAGTCACGGCTTACACCTCATGCAGCGGAAGTACATTCTCGATCTTCTTGTCAAAACAAATATGTTCGAAGCCAAGCCAGTCGCCACTCCTATGCAAACGACTCCGAAGCTGTCGTTACAGTCAGGCAATCCAATTACGAACGTCACAGAATATAGAATGGTGGTCGGAAGCTTACAATACTTGGCTTTCACTCGTCCTGATATCTCCTTCGCAGTTAATAGGCTCTCTCAGTTCATGCATAAACCTACAGACGAGCATTGGCAAGCAGCCAAGAGAGTTCTACGATATTTAGCAGGCACTGCTACACATGGTGTTCTCCTTCGCTCCAGTAATAC
>NW_013628795.1:0-496 GCF_000695525.1 Brassica oleracea var. oleracea
CATTATCCGATTTCAAAACATCGAACTGTTTCTTCAGAGTATCATAGTCTCTTTCAAGCTGCTTTGTCTTCAACCTAGCTTTCCTGTTCTGAAACCAATTCGCAATCTGCCTAGGCTGCAACCCTAAGGCCTTACCTAGCTGCATCTTCCTCTCAGGCTCCAACTTGTTCCCTAGCTCAAAGATCTTCTCTAATGCCCTAACTTGCTCTAAATTCAGCCTCTTCTTCGTCCCTCCTAACATCATATGGGACCCATCATCTGATAGATTGTCTTCGTCGTGGTCGGGCTTCTTTGAGTTAGATGGTGGTGGTCTGATACTCCCGTGAACGTCATTGATCTGTTGATCATGTAGTTTCCTCCTCCTCCTACACCAAAAAAAAGGTTTAACACTTCAAATCATGATTTGGTAGTCTTAAACCCTTTTCATACTGTTATATACATGTGTAATTGTGTGTATATACAGAGAGAGAGAGAGAGAGAGAGAGAGAGAGAGAGA
>NW_013628796.1:0-496 GCF_000695525.1 Brassica oleracea var. oleracea
GTTAACTTTTAGAGACGTTGAGAAAGATACTTAGCCAAAGCATCAACAGGTTTGGCCGAGTCCATTTTCATTCCCATTTCCCCTGACCGGACTTTAATTCTCGCAAGATAATCAGCTGCAATCCAAGCAAAGCTCAGCATCACCGCATGACCAGACGACTCGCCAGGTTCTTGCAGCTCTGTAGACTTCTTCACCCACTCGGGATGGTAAGTGACATGATACCAAGCTGAAGCCTTTTTCTCATACATGACGTTCTTTTCTTCTTCGCTGAGACTCTCGTGCTCCGGTTTTGTTTCCTCGAATACTTTCCTCAGCTCTTTCTTCAGGGAGTTATAAGAATGCTTCAGTCTTTCTTTCAGCTCGCCTTGTTTGCTACTTGTGTATTTAGGCATGGACCAGATGTGACCCGTCACAATCTCTTCCTCTTTTTGCACCTTGTATTGCCCGAGAAGACCAATTAGCTGCCCGTCATAGCTACATTTGTGACCCCATGCCT
>NW_013628797.1:0-496 GCF_000695525.1 Brassica oleracea var. oleracea
TGAAATACATCTGTGATGTGGTGACCTTTACAAGTGAAGATTGAATTTCTTTGTGTAACCACTTAGGATAGTCTGCATCGTCGTCATAATCAACCTGCAAAAATAAAGAGAATGTTGAAGGACAGATCATGTATGAAAAAAGAGTTTGAGTTAATACATGATTCCGCAACCACTTAATGAAGTGTTGATGTTTCTTTTTGTCTACGTCACTTGTGGATATACCAAGAAATGTTTCTTCGACTTGAGAAACAAATAGGCTGTAAAATCACATTTTATAGGAATGAATCTCTCGCAATTATATAATTAATTATACTTATATGTGTTTCGAAGTGTTCATATATGTTACCTTTCAAAATAACGCATCAATGGATCCTCACAATTGAGTAGAATATAGGTGTGTGCACTATGAGCATCTTATTCACTCGACCACCAAACCTCTTTAGACTTCTCACCGAGTCGTCCAATCTGGCTAAAGATGTCTGAAACACCAACAACT
>NW_013628798.1:0-496 GCF_000695525.1 Brassica oleracea var. oleracea
ATATAACATATAAGGTGTCCTCATTTTTGTATTTTAAATTCGTTTTTAAAAAAAATATATAACATATATGGTTTCCTCATTTTTGTAATTTAATGTCATTTTAAAAAATTCCAAATATAACATATAAGAAAAAATATAATTTTTTTATTATATGGCTAATGTGATTTTTTATTTTTTTTAATAATATAAAATTAAACAAACTGAAGAAGGATGCAAAAATTGTTATCAAATCTTTATTATTCATAATAATTAATTGCTATACATATGTAAATCATATTAGGTAATTTCATAGCTTTTATTTAGGGAAAGAATACACACTTATTATATTTTAGGTTAATATAATGTTCTCTAGTGGACATTAAACAAATTATGACATAAAAATCTTATTTTTCCCTCGAACACATTCTTGAAAAAGTGAACATAATTGTTTTCACAGTTGAATTATTTTAACTTTTATCTTACATATGATTTTGAAAGCTTTCAAATCAACCATCGA
>NW_013628799.1:0-496 GCF_000695525.1 Brassica oleracea var. oleracea
CTTCGTTTGTCTCTGCCGTGATCATAGGGGATAGGGCGTAGTTCACAGTTTCCTCTCTGTCTCCTCCCATTGATGTGAACAGCCGCTGGAAGTAGTCTACAATAACTCTCCCAATTTGATCTTCCTGATAAACCGGTTCTCCTTCTGAGTTCTCAATAACCGAAAAGGCATTGACTCGTTTCCGGTTCTTGGACACAGCGTGAAAGTAGCCGGTGTTTCTATCTCCTAGGCTTAGCCATAGCTGCCTGCTCCTTTGTTGCCAATAGCTCTCCTCAGCTGCATATGCCTCATCAAGTTCCTTAGTCACTTTTGTTATCAGCTCTGTATCATTTACAGGATCCGTTAGTGCTTGATCCAGTTGATACTTCTTCTCTTTGATACGGGCTCTACTGTTCAGGGCATGTTGCCTGCTCCATCCAATTAGGACTGATCTCATTGCTGAGATTCTGTCATTGACAGTTCTAAAAGACCCACTCTTCCATGTCTTGGCTACCAA
>NW_013628800.1:0-496 GCF_000695525.1 Brassica oleracea var. oleracea
TTTCCTTTTGCATATGATTATCTGATAAATGATGCAGTTTGAATAAGATTTTAAATTGTCAAGACTCTCCAATGAATTTTGTTTCATTGTACTCAGCTTATAGTATCTAACTAATGTATTTCACTTATGTTACCCAGAGGCTGTGGAATTCATTTGCAAAGGTGAGGTGGCTGATATTGACACAACCAATGGATAGTGCTGCATATCATGTTCTATGTGCTCGCGCAAGGTGCTTTGTGGATTCACATCTTTCAGCTGCTCCGGATGCAGTGATAAGAAAGCAGTAGGTGTGGTCAGATGATGTTGTCCTCACTAGAATTTATTTTATTGTGTAGACTACATACACTGAGTTTAAAAATCGGTGATGAAGCTTACACATTCTTCAAGTTCCAATGTGCAGGTTCCGAGTGCAGATGGTGGTAGAAGACGTCACCAATGCAGCTCTTTTTGTCGCATTTGATGAGGAAATCACCAAACTTTCTTTAGGTAGGAATCA
>NW_013628801.1:0-496 GCF_000695525.1 Brassica oleracea var. oleracea
GGAGAGCGGGTAATAACTGGCTTGGACGGTTAAGGCCAAGGAGTAACCGCCAACTCCTTTTAATCTGATTTCCGCGGAAAGGGAAGGGGATCTCTGGGGATATACGGTTCTAAACAGAAAACACAGAGGGGGAGAGACAAGGAAACTGAGGGATAGAGACGGAGATCGCCGGAAAGGATCGTTCGGATTCTGATCCGACTATCCTAGAGCCGAGCGATGGTGTGTTCGGTGTGGTCTGAGTCGTGTCAAACGGACTGAAGATGGAACGATGGGTCGCGATGTACTTACTGCGGTATACAGTGGTTACAGTCCATCGGACGGTGCAAAAGCCGCTGGAAAGGGACCGCCGGCTTAATCTGTACAGACATTTCTGTGTACTGATGGATCGCGATGCATACTATAGCCCGCGGTGGTTAAGATCGAGAAGCAGTGGTCGCGGGTCTGGAGTCAACATACCGAAGGGTCTGTGTATGGCTCGGATCAATTCCTACAAGAT
>NW_013628802.1:0-496 GCF_000695525.1 Brassica oleracea var. oleracea
TAGAAAAATAAAATTTAAAAAAATATAAATCAGGAATAAATTGTAAATACTTACAGCGTAAATCTTGAACCACGTCTTTCTGATGTAGATCGGAGTGGATTTCCAGTTGGGATGTGCCATGGAGAAGTAACCTTTAATCGTCTCGGTTACTTCTGTTGCAAGGCAGTTATCAACCCCAAACCTGGAAAAAAAAAACAAATTCAAAGTTTTAAATATTTATTAAAGTCACAAATGAATTTTAAAAAATAAATGTAACATACATACCAAAGAGTTCCTTCAGGTCGGTCGGGGTCTATGATCGGTAAGCCTTCTCTGCCTGGCAAACCGAGAATGTCCTCAACAGTGTACTGAGAGTAAGGACAACTCGCTGGCACCATCAAATCAGCATGAACCTGATGGGCGGGCATCTGAGGAGGCATATGAGGAGCTGGCATCGGAGGAGGAGCTACCAGAGGAGGCACATGAGGAACTGATGGCGATGCCGTAGAAGAAGGCG